>NC_072732.1:96927831-97079708 GCF_026930045.1 Uloborus diversus
GATTGTGAGGTACGTTTTAATGATTAATTTGAATTTATGTTTCACAAAAACACAAATTAACTCTTGAAATTAGTAATGTTGCAAGTTTCATTTGTTATTTCAACGAATATTTATTCAAAAACTGCCTAATGACTTGCAAAATGGTTTCGCTCGATCTTAAATGTCAGAAATGTGATTTGATGTCAATATCATGTTACAATGTATTTAATATTGAGCTATTGAGATGAAATGATTAATTTATGTATTTCTCTTTCTTCAAAGTGATCTCGTAATGGTTTGGCGCTCGTGAACATGAGAACAAAGAGGATTTTGCTTTGATTCATAAAGGAAACAAACAATGGTACAATTTTATTCATATTTTAATTAAAGCATAAGTAAACTTAGATAACGGCTTGTAATTCAGTGTAGATTTCATATTAAATCAACTAATTTCTAAAGAAATGCATCTTAATAGTATCTTACAAAACGGTTTCGCTCAATGATGAACGTCGTTATTATGGATATGAAGTAATAAGGATTTGATTTCAATAATTTCTTGCTATGAACTTAATACTTTGCTCGTTAGACGAAATGTGATTTCTCTGTTAACTAATAACTATTTCTGCAATAGTTATTATATTTAGCTTCCTATATAGTGTATCTGTTACATTTGAGTAAAATTGCAAAGTTACAGACAGGAGCAAAATATGGTATTTTCTAGAAGAAAAATAATTTATGCATTTTTCTTTTTCAAAATGCAGGTACCTATTGACCAAATTATGTTTTTAAACAGGAGTATATTCATCTGATGCAGATTCTTACCTTTTTGAATTATAAAACAGTTATCAAACAATCATTTTTTTCCTTCTAGCTTCTGCTATTTAATAGAATTCTGTGTAACGGAAATCTCAAATTAAATAATTCACTCATCATCCTTTAAAAGATCTGTCAATCATGCTTTTATTGCTGAATTGCTTCATGACTTTCAGAAAAATAACATGCAGATTTGATATTCTTGCCAGTTCCAGATATTGTCACATGCTTAAGGATAAATACTGAAGTATTTAAATCAAAGTATCATGTGGGGTGCAGTAGCTGTGAGCAGCAACAAACGCTCCAGGTTAAAGTGCTTATATGTTGAGGATTTTTACTGCTTGATATTTGTTTTTATTCTTGAGATTTTTTCTCCATTCGCAGAAAGAGGTCCAATCTATTTTAATTTATTACAGTTCTACTTTTTGAAACTATTCTCTATTGTTTATCTGTGTAATTATTCCTAGGCTGTTATGAAACTTGATCCTCAACTTGAATTGGTTTTGTATCATACTATAATTTGAGAATTTTCCTGTAATAAGCAGGTCGTGCATTCAATTCTTGAATAATACTTTTTATGAATTTGTCTTACTTCTATCCTTGATGTAATATTATGAAACAATCATAGCTGAAGTATTTTTTTTTATAATAGATGGTCACACCTTAGTGTAATATACAACAAAAAAAGAGTTAAAGAGAATAAGCTATTGATAACAGCTAGTTTACTATTGTACCTGTTGAAGAATATTTTAATTAATAACATGTTGAGAAGCAAAATATACTAATTATTTTCTGAATAGGATGGATACCTATTTAGAACTATTGTATGCCATTCCATTAGCATTGTTATAGTGTTGCATTCAAATTTTAAATTAAGTTTTTCCTCCCCAGAGTCTAAAAACTGTTTCTGGTGTCCAGTTGCAGAGGCTGAAAATTCCTGACTGAATGGCACATAGTAGAGGGAATTGGTTTCATTTGCTGCCGTTTCCTCTGCTTATGCTTTTCGTTTTTTTGCGAGCTTGAAGAGTAATTACTGAATCAACGGAAGTGTGGGTATGTTTGATCTTTAAAATTGTTACTTTCTTATGGATGCTATTCTCTATTGTTAATCTGTGTAATTGGAAACTTGGGTTACTCCCAGACTGTTATGAAACTTGATTCTCAACTTGAATTGGTTTTGTGCCATACTATATTTAGAGAATTTTCTTGTAATACACAGGCAATGCATTTAATTCTTGAATAATCTTTCGTATGAATGTGTCTTGCTTCTATTCTTGATATAATCTCTATTATGAAGCAATCATAGCTAAGTAAATTTTTTATATAATACATGGTTACACCTTGGTGTAATAGATGACAAAAAAAGTAATAGCAAATAAGCTATTGATAACAGCTATTTTACTATTGTACCTATTGACAAAATATTTTAATTACAAACATGTTGAGAAATAAAATATATTATTTTTCTGAACAGGATGAAAAACAGTATTGTGTCCATTAGCATTGTATAATATTGTTGCTTTTAAATTAAATTGTTTTTTCTTCCCAGAGTCCAAAAATTATTTCAGGTGTCCAGTTGCAGAGGCTGGAAATTCCCGACTGAATGGCACATTGTAGAGGGAATTGGCTTCATTTGCTGCCATTAACTCTGCTTGTGCTTTTCGGTTTTTTCCGAGCCTGAAAAGTAGCTACTGAATCAACTGAAGAATGGGATTCTCTCTCTCAACATTCCAGGGCCCCCATACTTACTACAACATGGAGATTAACCAGTTGGATGAGGCCTTGAAGACAGTTCTGGTTTTTTGATTCAGACCAGGAGCCAAGCAACCCCTGATCCAGCAGTCCCAAAAGTATCAGTTTGGCATGGGAACTTGTACTTTAACCATGGATATATTTAACAAGCCCTGGTCACCACTAACGATCACTGAGGTCTTCAATCGTCTGGAATAAATTCTGGAACACATTTTTTTATTTGTGTTATACAATCAACTCTCAATATCTCAAATATTCCTTGAGGGGCTGTGGTAACTTCCCATAACTTGAAGTTTGAACCAGTCTGAGATTTGAATGTATTATATATTTTCACTAAACATAATGAAGTGTAACCAAAAGTGTGGGGAATTAGTGTCATTGAACCCCTTAATTTCCAATGACTGGCACAACTAAACTTTTTTGTATGTGTGTGCGTTTTTTATAAATAAAGGTTTTTTTTTTTTTTTTTTCCTCATATCACTTCTTTAAAAACCTCTCTCTCTCACTTTACACAACCTTTATAGAAATGTATAAAGCAATTTTACTCCAGGTGTGGGAGCTTCTTTGAACATCCCATGCTTTGCTCAGTGAGTCATCATCACAAGTAATCCCTTTTCCTTGATACCTCATTGCTATTTTTTTCATGTCCTGATATCTTACCCAAGGGTGCCTCTAGGGTCAGGGACTCAGCTGCATTCCATGTAGTCTAGTAATCAAAGCTGATGTCATTAACCCACATAATCCCTGATCTGGGCCAAAGGGAAAACCGAAGATTTTTGTATTGCTATATGGTTATCCTAAGGCTTCATGTTAAAAGTAAAGATGCTTTTGAAAAAAATAATGGCATCAACTGCACCACCTGCTTAGCAAGATTAAATCAACTTTATTAAAAGAGTTTTGTTTATAACCATGTATCAAATTTCTGTTTCATTAATCACAAAGTAAAGATTACATATTTTGAAATGGTGCCTATATTTTTTGTAGCTATAAATAAAATTCTTATATCCAAGTCTATGTGTCTGTATATTTAGTTTTTTAGACTAAATAGTTATATTTTTGCAAACCCTCAAATTTGCTACTTCTGTGTGATATCTTACAAGTGTGATAAAGTTACATCAATTTATAAAATTTATTTTTGCCAGAAAGGGGAGGGACCATTTTAATCAGGTGAAGTCTGGTTGCTAATGTAGCAGATAAGCATTAGTTCAGTTATGTTTGATTAAATATGAGTAGAAGAAATTGTCTCAGACATACAGTTCATCAATTGTTTGTATATTTATATATTACAGAGGATATGTTTCTCTTTTGAAAATGAACACTAATAAAAGGTATAATGAAATATTAATTAGAGAAACTAAGCAATAGTTTCTGACTAATTGGTGAGTGGGAGAAATTGTCTGTCAGGCAATGTTCATCAAGGACATGCTTATTTATATATTAGAGAGGATATGCTTTTCCCTTTTTTAAATCAATACATGAATTGTAAATAGAGCTCACTCATTTTCACTTTCTCTGTTGTAATTTCTTAGTTTTCCAGATTTTGTTTATTTTCCAAACATTGGCAAGGTTTAATTTCAAATTAATACTTTTATTGATAAAGACAATGTATAGATTAAAATTATAAACTGTTGTGTAACATTTGTTTATCACTTCAAATTTTCTGAAAAATTGAAAAAAGTAATATATTTTTATGGCTGCTAACAAAGGGCGTACCACAACTATGGAACCTGGGCCAAATTGAAAATATCAAAAAGAGATTAAAATTCATGATTGATATTTCTAAGTTCCACCAAAATGGAAGGGATCGGTGTAGTACATTCTGTCAAGAGGCCGCAAAATAAAGGATAAAGTATAATATAGTTAAATAGAAATGAAAGAGACTAATTAGTTAACAAATATTTTATTGATTTCCTCCCCCATTTTGTGGATTTATATGTCGTGTATTTTATTCATTTTCTCCCTTATGGAGAGAAAAAATTTTAAATATAAGTTTTTATTTATTTATTTATTTTTTTTTTTTTTTTCTAGTGACTCAAGAATTTAAATGGAATATCAACGTCATTTTTTGCTGGTGCGGAGTAGAGATGCGACAATGCATTAGCATATCGGTCAGCGGCCACTTTAACAATTTTTTTCAGCCGATTTTTACCGATTAATCTGCGAAAAGATGCCACGAAGTGCCCACGGTAACATTCGTACACATATATGATCAATAAAGACTGGGATGCCTCGGAAAATTATATTTCTTCTAAGGCTGCCGCGAATCGAAAAAGTTTGGGAACACCTGCGCTATGGGATAGAATCGAAACCAAAAGTGAAACTTTTCGGAAAACGATGGACCGCGTTTCTGTTCCCTAGTTTTGAATATATGAAAAAGAAAAAAAGCTACATTTTAACAGGGGTCGAAGTAGTCCTATATATCCTACATTTCCTATATTTTCAAAAAAAGCATCAAAATCGTCCTATATTTGCTATATTTTTCAAAAATGTCCTATATTTCCTATATTCCTGTTTTTTACTCAATATATCTTTTAAAAGGAACAGTAAATAAACTTTCTGACATCGGATTTTTCGTTGAAAATATGTGCCCAAACGAATTTTAAATTAAAAAACTCAACAGACTGAATCCTACGACAGGCATCTTCACTCATTGGCGACAGCAATGTGACGTCACTCTATAGTGGGTGGAGTTTCAAGAACTAAATCTGAAGTTGGTTTTAGAATTTTGTGTTTGGGGGGGGGGGGGGGGGGCGGAGGGCAACAGCCATTTGTTTTGTTTTTCATCATGGTTTTCGTTGGTATATTGGTATGTGTTGTGTTCAGTGCATTTTCTGATCGGAATGTTCTAATCTTCTTTTTGCAATTTTTTTTTTTTTTTTGTGGAATTTTGGGATTGTGGAATGTTAGTTCCTTATGATGTTAAAACGTAGTTTGTGGTAATAAGTGGAATTATAATGGCGAAATTGCATCGCTTAACAAAATTTCGTGTGGAATGGTTGAATCAGGAGGACATTAATTGTACAAATTTTGGTGCATGGTGGACTAAAGGAAAAAAAGATTTTACCGCTTTTTGCCATTTTTGCAACTGTTCAGTGCCGATAAGCAATAGTAGATTTTCGCAATTGAGGCTGCATGCTAAAACATTTAAGCATAAAGAAAACTCTGAAAAACGTCAGAAGGATCCTTCTCAAGATCTGTTTGTTCTTAATACAAGTTGTAAAGGGTTCAGTTTAGATATAAAATCAAAGAGCAGTGGAATTAGTACTTGGGTCATAAGTGGGAAAGAAAAAATAAAAATTTATCTTTGTTCAAATTTTGTTTAGTTATTTAGTCTGTAAAGTACACTTTTTTCAAAAATATTTCATTCAACTACAGGAAAGTCATTTCAGATGTAAGTTATAATTTTGTTTGAAATTTTTTTAAACGAAATCATTGATAAGAATAACTAAATAATATATATGTATTTCTTTTTTCATAGCAAAATTATTCATATAATGTGTCCTATATTTTTTGTGGAAAATGTCCTATATGTGACAAGTCGGTCACTTCTACCCCTGTTTTAATTTTAAAATGTAGATTTCACATGTTAAGAGCATCTGTTAAATAAGTGGAGACAAAACCAGAAAGTTAGAGAATGATGAAATTTTTTCAACAAACACTACCTTTATGTTGGTATGATGAATATGATTTTTGAGACTTTGATACTAATTTATATACCTGAAATTATTTTCGTTAGTAAATATTGGGCAAAATTTGACTATATTTAAAATTAAGCTGCCCAGCCACCAGAAAAAATGTCAATGCTTTATTAAAGGTATTTAATAAACGCCCTTTCATAATAATCGAAGCTTTCTTTTTTATTACTAATTTAAAATGGAAATATTTTCTTAGTTACTCCGTAAAATTACACATACAAATGTCTATGTATGCAGGCAGTCGAGGAGGGGGCGGGGGAGGGAATAACAGTTGCAATTTGACCTTGAGCTCACAGATTGGTCCTGTAAACGAGATGCCTGTTCAAAATTTTGTTTTGCGATTTTTTTTTTTTTTTTTTTTTTACTATGGGATTTTAGGAGTTTACTAACGAAATTTTTTTTCTAGCATTTCATTTGCATTGGGCTGCGAAAAAACAAAGAAATAAATGCACCAAAAAAAAAAAAAAACTGATCTGATTAAAACAAAAAAATTATCTTCGTACTGAAATGAGAAATTTATATTTAACAAAGTATAGAATACGCAAATTTGCTATCCATTGCAAATTTTATTAAGGAACGGCTCCAGATGGGGACGGGTACCCCCCCCCCCCCATTTGAGCTCAAGAAGAGCAATATGTGACACGACACCTCCCCCTTTTCTGAATAACCCCCTCTAAAAGCAGAAGTTGGATCCGCCCTTGATTTATGCATGCTCTGACTGATTCGAGCACTTTATTATGTAAGCATGTATGTAAGTTTGTAGCAATGTGTCTTTTGTCTCAAAGGCCCGCCATTTCAAATTTTCTGGAATGGAGGGAGGGGGATAATGTCCCCCCCCCCTCCATTCTAGAAACTTACATTATAAGTGCTCGAATCAGTCAGATTGTGCGCAATGCATTTAATTTAAAAAAAAAAAAACCACCAAATTCGTACAAAAATGCCCAATTTCAGAAACATTTCAAAAGTCCAGGGGGAAAGGGCAATTGAATCCCTGATCACCCATATGACGAGCATGGTCGTATGTGTTGGGGGGGGGGGGGATTCATGGGACAGAACTGCGCTGCCATTAAAATTTTCTTTACAGGTATTTTGGTTTCGTTCTTATGTGACATTAAAAATATTTTTAAATTAATTAAAACGAATTGGATGAATAAAACACAATTTAGGAATGGTTCTTAAGTTCAATTATAAACTAATATATTTAAATCATTAAAAATAGGAAGTGTCTGCTACTCCTCGATTTTTCTAGCAACCTTTGTAGTAACTTGGCGTGGTTTCAGACGTCCTCGATATTTGGCGATCACGTTCGCGTTGTTTATTCCAGCGAAAAACAACTGCGCCTCGTGCTTTTTCGGCATACTTTCCTATATGGATAGTATTTTAATGATCTAATTATTGTAATTATAGAGGAATGACTATTGAAGTAGGGGCGAAGTTTTCCTCATTTGAAAGCTTACAAGACAAATTACGGAAGAAGAGAATTTTGTGCATTTTGATGTGCAAGATTCTGCTAAATTGACGAGTGATGTTCATATTCGACACGTTAAAAACATGGAAATGTCGAATTGGTGTATTACAAATTAAAATACACCAATGTTTTTGGCGGACGAGAGTGCCAAAAAAAGGGAAAGAAAACAAAAATGAAAGGAAATCTATAAGTGAGTATAAGTTTTGTGTGTTGACCAGTACACCGAACTTACATATAAGAATTATAATCTAATTTTCTTACAAGTTGCTTCCTCTTTAAAAAATAATACTACGTTGCATGTATTAGCTCTTTTATAAGGTTATAAATAAAAACACTGCTCAAAATGTGTCAAAATTCATTAATGACTCTTAAGTTTGCCGATGATTGGTTTTATGAACGTATTTAGTCACCAAAGAAGATATCTATTGTTTTTGAGACCTCGATTTGGTGTATTTTTAATCAACATTAATGTAGCTTTCTGTTTGATAATACATTTATTGCATTGACTGACATTTTTTGTACTAAGAACTCCTACAGCTCAACAAGCAATTAAAATAGCAATAGGTAATTATTTTATACTTAATGCCAAATTGCTTCATGTAATATCTTTTCAATAGTGTTTTACAGCTCTTTTACTGTGTGTTATTCTTGTTGCACTGTAATGTTTGTATTATATTCCTGGCTTCTTTTTTCTTTTCATGGCAATGCATTACTGGGCCAGTTTTTGTGAGGCTACTTTTATCTAAATATGGACAGCATCTTGTCGAGTAGATGTAAATAACAGCTAAATCGTTAGTGATTTTGACCTGGAGTTTATGGCAACTATGACGTTAGGCAACTGCAATGGTTTGACGTCATGAACGAACGAAAAGTACCCAAGGATAATTTGGTAAGGCAAATTTTAATAATTAAGTTTATTTTATGTTTCACAAAAGAACTAGATAAGTGCCCAAAAAAACAGCATTGAAAACTTCAATTCTTAAAGAATCAAAATATTTATTTAAAAATTGATGCACCTAGTTCATCTATTACAAAATTGTTTCGCTCGACCTTGCATGTCGATAATATGATTTGATGCGGGTAAAATGTTACAATGTATTTAATATTTCGCTATTGAGGTGTAAATGATGTTTGATGCACTTTTGAATCCATTGGGAGACCTGGAATCCTATTTTCTCAAGTATTAACCTTGAAGAGGCTACTGCTGAAGCACTGATCACAACTGGTGTGTTTATCTTATATGTCTGTGAGCACTCCTGGTTAAAATGCATTGTGTGCAAAGCATTTCCCCGCTTGACATTTGGTATTCTTGATTTTTTTTCTATGCACAGAAAGCAGAAATTCATATTAATTTATTATAATTGTTCTCCTTTTGGATGCTATTCTATATTGTTCATCTGAGTAAGTAGAAACGTGGTGTAATACACAACAGAAATATAATAATTTGTTTATGAAAACAGTGAAAACTCATGCATTGCGTACTATTAGATTGTGATGCATTGTAACATTGTTGCATTTAAGATTTAAATTAAGTTGTTTTTCCCCCCATAGTTAAAGAAGTATTTTGGGCGTGCAGCTTCAGAAACTGAATTCCTTACTGAATGGTACATGGTAGAGAGATTTGGCTTCATTTACTGTCAGTCATTTCCTCTGCTTGTACTTTTCAGTTTAGCCTGAACCTGAAGAGTAACAACTGAATCAACAGAAGTATGGATCTGTATGATGTTTCAAGGGTTTTCATCTGTAAGAGGTAATCAAGTAGAAAATCATACAACTTTAGTTGTATGTAGTATTTTTAAAGTAGATAAAGTAGTATTTTTACTTATTATCTTAGTAGTATTTTTAAAAGTTGATAAATGACACAAGCCTACATGAACTTTTTCCCATGTATTCTAACTTGTGATTGTTTATTGATTTGTGTTCAAAAAAAGTTAAGCAGAGTAAGCTATTAAAAACAGCTTGTTAACCTATTAAAACTATTAAATAAATGATTTAATTAGAAATAGATGAGAAATATAATACAGTTGACTCTATCTAACGACTTTCAGGGGACCACAAAAGAATCGTACTTAAATAGAATGCTTCTAAAACTGCAGTGGAGTATCTGGGACTATGAAAAGTCATTCAATAGAATGTCGTTAAACAGAACCAACTGCAATTTGATATTTGAAAAAGGAGAAAAAACAATGCATTGTGTATTATTCCAGTATGATTATGATGCATGGCAATATTTGTGCATTTAAGTTTTAAATTAAGTTGTTTTTTCCCCCTCAGTCCAAGAAGTATTTCGCATGTGCAGATGCAAAAACTGAAAATTTCTGACTAAATGGCACATAGTAGAGAGATTTGGCTTCATTTGCTGTCATTTCCTCTGCTTATGCTTTTCAATTTAGTCAGAGCCTGAAGAGTAATAACTGATTCAACAGAAGTATGAATGTGTGTGATATTTCATGAGCTTTAATCTGTAATAAGTAATCAAGGAGGAAATTATTCAACTTTAAAATCATCAAATAACAAGTGTACATGAATTTTTTTCTTATGTTCTAACTTTTTATTATTCATTGATTTGTGTTATGCAGTTGACTCTAATTCTAATATTTTTTTATCTCATAGATTTCATTGGGTCCCTAACTCTTGAGAAGGCTGTGGTTTCTTCCCGTAACTCAAAGGTTATAGCCGGTTTTTTCAGGACTTTGAGTACAGTGATTGAGAGTTAACTGTACTATGTAGTATTTTGTCTACACATCTGAGGAGCAAAAGCTAACTGTGTTAGCTTTTGCTAACTGAGCTGTTAGCGAAAGATAACAGCTCAGGCTCATTGATCTCTTGAATTTACAGTGATTGGCATAGCTAACCTAAATTAATTTTTACTGTGTAGTTGTTAAGTAATTTTTATACCTTCTGACACCTCTTTACACACCCCTGATGAAAAACTGTTACGCAATTTTACTCCATATAGAGATGTTTGGAGCTTCTTTAGATCACCTGTTTCTTTCATGTCTTAATATCTCTTACCCCATCTTTGTTAATAGCAAACATAATTTTTGTAAAATAGTTTAAATGAAAATTCAGAAAGTAAATTTTTAAGCTCAATGGAAGACTAAGTTGGAGCATATTCTTGAAGATTTAAATCTTGGATCCTCCTTTTTCTAGATATTTGCCTAGAAGCTTGTTAAGACATCCTACGTAGAACATTGAAGGAACAGTGTGAAGCAGGATAATGGTAGAACTAACGTAACATTGGGGCAAAATATTGAAATTATTCTGTGTAATTTGTCTGCTTGTCATCAAAAAAGGGTGGAAGTATCTGAAGACATAACATGCCTCATAATTCATTTAAGAGGAATTGGTTAATTTTTAAAAGGTTTTTACCATATTGTTTGGAGGCTTGCTCCATTTCCCTTGATCAAATCCAATTTGTTAAACAGATATATTTCTGTTTCATTCATGAAGAAATAAAGATTTGATCATTTGAATTGGTACCTACTATGTGTATATTTTTGGAAGCTATAAATAAAGTTCTTGTATCAAATCTCTGTGTCTGTATATTTAATGTTTTCTACCAAATTGTTATAAATTTTCTGCAACCTCTCAAATTAGCTACGATATTTTTTAACAGCTACATCTAGCCATTTCATTTAAATCTTAGAAGTGTGGTGGAAAAAAAAAAAACATTTTAATCGTTTGAAGTTTGGTTGCTAATATTGCAAATAAGTGTTGGTTCAGTTATGTTAGGACAAATGATGAGTAAAAGAAATTGTCTCGGACGTGCACTGCTCACGGATCCTTCAAGTGTGCATATTGGAGAGGATATGCCTTTCTTTTTCAAATTAATACATGATTTATAATTATTTATCTGTTTTTAGCTGATAGCCCTCACACATTTTCACTTGTTTTAGTTTTAGCCATGATTTCTTAGATTTCAAAATTTTGTTTCTTTCCTCTCTTTTTCAAGATTCTGTCTTTTTTTTTTTTTCAAGCATTTGCAGCGTAGCACATTCTAGTCAAGAGACCCCACATTAATACAAAGACCACACACAAACTTTGATTTCACAATTTTACTTCAAAACGTATAAATTGTTGTAACTTGAAAAAAAAAAAGGCCCTAGCATTCATTTGAATTTTGACGTCTTGATTTCAAATTATGTTTTTCGAAATTCATAAATTGCGATAGGACCCTACTCGTTGAGTTTCTTGTTTCTATGTATAGAATGGAAGTAGAGGACAAATTCACTCATATCATGACCAGTGATTTTCTAGGTTAGGTAAAAGGAGGCATATTCTTATAAAAAACTAGTAATTAGGATGAGGTAATAAAGATATGACCAAATTGCACTCGTGCACTTTTCATAAAGATTAAACTTACAACGTATAATGTTATACTTTTATAATTACCAGAATTAAGTATTTTTAGATGTTTTTCCTGAAAATATTTGATTTTACACAAAAAAAACCCTTTATGCAAAAACTATTTGAGATAAGCCTTGAATGCAGACGATTTGTAACCATGACGACGAAAATAAGTCTCGCCAAATAAATATTTAAAACATAAAATTTTTATTCGTTTATAAATATTTTGTTAATTCCCTCATTATTTGGGGTTTGAGTACATATTTAATGTTTGTTTCCTCCTATTATGGGAAGAAAAAAGGAAAATAATTTTTTTGATTAATTTTGTATTTAATGACTCAAGAATCTCAACGGAATATCAATTTTCCTTGATGTGGAGTTGAGATACGTCCATTAATTAGCATATCGATCGCTTAAATTTATTTTACCGATTAATCTTTAAAGAGATTATTCTTGGCGCTCCCCCCCCCCCCCCCCCCCCCCCCCCCCACCCAACCTAAACTCCAAATTCGACCTACAGAATCTGTTTTTCCCACTTCTGTAATGCGCTAAGGCAGTTGTTCCTAACTATGACATGAACGGAAAAATCGCACTTTTTTTTCTTTCTAGGAATAAATGGTTTTGAGTTATTTATTTATTTATTTTTTTTTTTTTTTTTTGGACCAACGTTTCAGGAGAGGTTTTGTCACCAACCCTAATCTATGCTAGACTGGCTGGGAGTCAGTGGCGGCGCGAGAGCAAAAGTAGAAAAAAGATAAAACCAGTTAGAAAGGTAAGAAAATCTAATAACATTAATAGGAAAAATAAATTACGGGCGAGCTGAGTTCGGGAAGGGGGGGAAAACGGTTTATCATGATTTCCGGAAAAACTAAGAGTCTTATCGAAAAAAACTAAATTGCAAAGTTGTTGGTAATAAAAAGATCTACAACTTTTGCATTTGCACTTTTTTTCTATAACCTCAAAATATGTGCGAAAAATTCAAAAAAACCGACTTTTTGGTTTTTTATTTTTATCTCCCACAAAAAAAAAAATTTTTTTTCACTAAATAATGAAAAGTTACCTTATTATGTCCCAAATACACTGTAATTTTTTGGATTTAAAATATTAATTTTTTCTCCTTATTTTGATTCAGTAGTAAAAAATCATCAGAATTTTCAATCAAAAAATCTCACGTCAAAATATCTGATTTTTTTTAAAAAATCGGAGCAAGTTTTTTTCGTTGGAATCTCTACTTTTTGATGGTACAAAAAACAATGTACCATAATATAGAAATTTTTCGCAAAAAATGAAGAAAATCAAAAAACTCGTATTTGAAAAAAAAAAAAAAGTCATAACTATGTAAAAATTTTAAGCTCCTTATTAAAATGTACACTTTAATTACTCGAAAAATGAAATTTTTTATGTTACATTGACACAAACTGAAAATAAAAATATATTAAAATAATTAAAAATCGAGCTACAGCATGCATTTGTTTTATATCCTTCTCATCCACCATTAGACGGTGACTGCAGTGCCCCCTATAGTTTTTTGGAGTTACGAATAGCAAGCTACACTGTAGGATGGGATAAATGAGTAATTTCCGCAATTTCGAACTGTGTAACCTTGAATATTATGAAAAATAATCAGTTTTCCAATTGTGTTTACTGTTAATTATTGTGTTTGCTGTTAATTTAATAAATAGCTTAAAATTTTACATAGTGATGATTTTTTTTTTTAAATTCGAGTTTTTTTGATTTTCTTCATTTTTTGCGAAAAGTTTCCATAGTATTGTGTATTGTTTTTTATACCATCAAAAAGTAGAGATTCCAACGAAAAAAACTTGCTCCGATTTTTAAAAAAAATCAGATATTTTGACGTGAGAATTTTTGATTGAAAATTCTGATGCTTTTTTACTACTGAACCAAAATAAGGAGAAAAAATTAAATATTTTAAATCCAAAAAATTACAGTGTATTTGGGACATAATAAAGTAACTTTTCATTAAATGTAGTGAAAAAAAAAATTTTGTGGGAGATAAAAATAAAAAACCAAAAAGTCGGTTTTTTGAATTTTTCGCATATATTTTAAGGTTATAGAAAAAAAGTGCAAATGTAAAAGTTGTAGATCTTTTTATTACTAACAACTTTGCAATTTAGTTTTTTTCGATATGACTCTTAGTTTTTCCGGAAATCGTGATAAACCGTTTTCCCCCCCCTTAAACCCCCCTACACCCCCCTTCCCGAACTCAGCTCGCCCGTAATTTATTTTTCCTATTAATGTTATTAGATTTTCTTACCTTTCGAACTGGTTTTATCCTGTTCTAAATTTTTTTGGTCTCAAACATTATTGGCACTGGTCTATTAGGGTTCCCAATTCACTTAATTGCTAGGACAAAAACATTTCGTGATTAGTAGCGCAGTCAAAAAGTTTTTTTTTTTTTTGGTGGTTGGGGGAGGAGGCTGTACATTGACGGGGGGGGGAACTACCTGATAAAAAGGGGGGTCCGGAGGTTCTCCCTCGGACAAATTTTGAAATTTATAGTTTAAAAACGCCATTTTAGGCTTTATTTGCTGATGTTAGGGGAATAAAGGTACAGGGGGTCTCGGTGGAAATTTCTAGAAATTGAAGCGATAAAAACGCTATTATAGGCCATATTTATTGAATTTAGGGTCAGAGACTGTCCCAGATCGATTCTTTAAAAAAAAAAAAAAAGTAAAAATCAATCTCCTGCAAATTCTCGAAATTGAAGTTTCAAAAATGGAATTTTAGACAAACTTTGAAGATTTACGGGAAGGAAGGGAGCTCTTCCCTCGAAAAATTTTGAAAATTATGGTACTAAAAACTTAAGCAATATTTTATATTCAGGAGCCATTTGACTTAAACTTTTTGTTAATGTAGTTTAAAAAACCTAATTGCTTATGATATAAAAGAAAGGCGGTATGGGGACCCTTGTCCGAATATTTTCTGAAATTCAAGCCCTAAAAATGCGAGTGTAGGGCCCTTTTTTGTAATATTATGCTCGGTAATTTTTGAAATTCAAGCTAAAAAAAACGCAATTTTAAGCGATTTTCGATGTTGTTAAGTATTTGGGGGCTTTAAGCTGGAAATATCGCGAAATTTAAGATCTGGAAACAAAATTTCAGTTGCTCCATAATGCTTTCGGTGTAGTGCGTGTGTGGAGGGGGGGGGGAGTTGGGAGGAGCAGCATTTTGAATATTTTCTTACTTTTAGATGAACTTAGGAAACAAGAGAAAAAATAAAAGAACTGAAAAGAAGGGGGTGAGCTGATCAATTAGCTGTTGCCATTGAATATTTTTAACTCAGGCCCCGACAGAATTGGGTCAAACATTTTCTAAGGCTGGGCTCTGTGCAGTCTCCCCTGCACACATTATTTTGCTTACTTTTGCGTCTGTTGTATTTAATAAGAGCTTCAATCAAAAACATGGAAATATCTTTTAAAACTTCCGAGAATTTACTTCTCAAAATTTTGCGAGGCCCAATCTGCGCGAGGCCGTCGGCAGTTGCCGACGTCGCCGACGCCTAGCTCCGCCACTGCTGGGAGTTGCGCCCCCCCCCCCCCCAAAGGATGAATTAATTTCACTATTTTAGTTATTACTTTTTAATTGACTTTTCTTTTGCATTTTTTACGTAGTTAATTAAAAAGAACACAAAACACACACAGCATATTTGCTTGCTAAGGAAGTATTACTGGAGTCAGAGGCTCAGAGTTGCAGAATACATTTAACTCACTAGTTTCGAATTCAAGGGAGCGTATTATCGCGATTCGTCCACTAATTCTTCTTTGATGGAATCAATAATTATTTTGATTTTTTTTTAATTTTATTTATTTATTTTTTTAATTTGTAGGCGCACCTAAAAGAGTCATTTTGATCCAGGAACCTATTTGCGATTCTTTTTCAGCTTATAAAAAATGCAAAATGAAAGAAATCATATGGTAGTTTCTTGGAAAAACCATGATTTTTAATGGAAACGGCATGTAGTATCCAGTGCTCGATTTCAGGCGGAACGGCGTTCCGGAACTTCTCTCTGTAAAAAAACTAAATTATTTGAAAACAGTTAAAATTCTTTGTCAGTGAGTAGACTCATCCGCCGCGGCGCACGTGCAGTATAGCTTCCTCCCCTCCAGGTTAGAGATAGACTCGTCCGTCTGGCGTCTATTCCCCATTTCGTTCATCATTAGATGCTCAGTTGCTCAGTCGTAGTCCCGTAGTCAGGAGTCCGTGTTGTCCTGTCGTACTGTACTCTACTACGCGCTACCCACTTGCACACACGGTCGTCTTTTATTTATCTCTGTTACGTTACTTAGGTTAGTTGTGTTGAAGTTTATCAATGTATGCGAGTGTGATTGTTGTGAAATAAGATGAACAAAAAGTTAACCGATTTTTTTTTACCCTCGGGTGATACTAAGAGACTTAAGCGAACCATTGATTGTGAAGACAACCTCACGCAACCATCTTCAACGACCTTACAACTGTCAACTAGCACTGAAAAGGTAACCAGTTCAGATTCTGACGAACATCACTCTAAAGAACAAGGACAAAAGGTTGAGTGTAACGACAATGCCTTGCCAGATTGTTGGACTAATTTTCAAAAAACTGATTTTTGCGAAAAATATGACTGGTTGTTAATTAAAAATGGAAAGTTAGGATGCAGTACTTGTAAAGAAGTAGGGATCTTATCTGTTAAGAAAAAAACAGGTATGAAAATTTCAAAAGAATGGGCAAATGTTGAAATAGACAGTTATGGTGACACTAAACAGAAAAAGCAAACGTCTTTAAGGAAAAAGATTTTTGACCACAAAGAGAGTGCTGGTCATAAGGCAGCTGCTGAAATCCTAATCGAAAGTAAAGACGGAAAACTGGAGAAAACTATTTTGAGACAGAACTCTCATGAAAAAGAAATAACGGGGAAAATTTTCCGAACGGCGTACAAGGTTGTTAAAGAAAATCAGTCTTTTAACAATTTTGAAACGGAAGTTGATTTGCAAGAATTACATGGGATTAACATGGGTCGCATTTTACACTCAGACAAAGCCTGTGCTAAAATTGCTTTGCATATCAGTAAGGAAATGAAGAAAACCTTTGTAGATGAAATCATTAAGAATGATACAAAACTTGGTTTGATAATTGATGAATCCACGTCCTTAAGTAATAAGTCAAGTTTAATAGTATACGTTCGGTGTTCTTTGCCTAAAACCGGTATGAGTGGCTCCACTAACGTCTTTTTGGATCTAATAGAACTAGATGGCGTTACTGCTAGAGCTGTTTTTGACTCTTTGATGAACTGTCTTCGGTCTAATGGACTATCTGACGTATTTTTAAGTAATAATTTAACAAGCTTAACTTGTGATGGTGCTGCTACTATGATCGGTAAGCACAAAGGCGTTGCAACATTATTTCGTGAGAAATTTCCTTCTGTTATTGTTTGGCACTGTGCAAACCATAGACTTGAGCTGTCAGTGTCAGACGTTATTAAATCTGTTTCAGAAGTTAATAGGTTTTAAATCTTTTATTGACAAACTCTATGTTGTCTATCATGCTTCACCAAAGAACGGCAGGGAACTTCGAAGCTGTGCAACTCTTTTGGATACAGAAATGTTAAAAATTGGAAGAGTCTTGAGCACCCGTTGGGTGGCATCTAGTTTTAGATCTGTGTCAGCTGTTTGGACGTCATATGAAGCATTAGTCGAACACTTTAAAGAAGCTTCAAATGACCCATCTAGAGACAGCAAAGATAAAAGTACTTTTTCCGGACTTCTTAACAAAATCACAGAAACTAATTTCATTCTAGACCTGGGATTGATGGCAGATGCTTTGCAAGAACTTTCAGAACTAAGTGAAGCTTTACAACATCGTAATGCAGATTTGAACTATGCGAACAGAAAATTGCTAATCACAGTTGGTTTATTTGAAGAAAGAAAAACAGTTCCAGGGTCCTACTCAACAATGGCTCAAGAAGCAGTAAACAACTTGTCTTTTTTCGGAGTTCCTCTCCACACAAAAGAAGGGAGATCAGACAATCAGCCGTTGAACCCCAAAATATTTTACGAGGCCCTTAAAACTTCTATTGAAACGAGACTACTTGATGACAAAGATGTTGAGTTAGCTACAACTCTTGAAGTTATGGATACCAAAACCTGGCCGACGAAACTCCCAATAACTTTTGGGGGAAAATGAAATGAGGAAACTTGCTTCCAGGTTCAAACTTAACGAAAGACAGTTAATTACAGGTTTACGCGAATATATCTACTCCAGAGAGTTACCAGAAAGCCTCAATCCTGTAAAACAATCAATTGACTCGGTTGCCATTTCATCAAGTGAATGTGAAAGAGGATTCTCTCAGATGAACTTAATAATTACACCGCTGCGATCTTCACTCAACATAAGAACGGTTTCTGGCCTGATGTTTTTGAAAATTAATGGACCTCCTCTTAGACTGTTTGATCCAGAGAAGTATGTTAACTCTTGGCTGGTTTCTGGACACCACTCGGCGCTAGCTGTCAAGAGTAAGGAAAGATCAAGAGAAGGCAAATACGAAGAAAACATGATGAAGTTTTGGAGTATATTTTAAGAACAATTTTTGAAACAGTTATGTTGTATTGTTTTACTGCTTTTCATTATGTTTATTAAAAAGTTTGAGTTCAATAAAATATTTCTTTCTTTTTAACCGAATACTCCCTTTCTTACGTGGTTGGCAGTTTGACTTGTTGATTGACTGTGTTAAAGTGTTGATGTTGCTGACTGAAATTTCTTCTTACTTGATTAGTCAAAATATTTGTTTCAAGCCTTACTTTTTGAACACTAAACTATTGTTGATTGAGAAGTAAAAACAGCCTAAAAATGCGTAATTTTAAACTGAAATTTTGAAAATTTTCCGAGAGCCCCCGGACCCCCCTTTAGCTGGGGGGGGGGTATGGATACCCCTCAGACCCCCGGTGTGTCCGCCCTTAACAGAGTTCCGGTACCTCAATTTTTAGAAATCGAGCACTGGTAGTATCAATATGTTATCTCAACCCCACTCAGCAGATCTGGTTGGCGAGACGTCCCATAATGGTCGTATGTTTGACGTCTGGAGGGCGCTTCAATATGATGTCCACAGGACGCCTCTAATTTTATTTTTAGTAAAATTTAGCGCAGAAAATGAGTCAAAAGATGATAAAATTGTTGAAAATAGATGAAAAACGTATATTTTACTTCAAAAAAGTTTAATTACTAATTAAAACCTTTTTTTTTTCCAGTTTGGTCTTATAACGTCAGTTTAGTCAGTCCCTGGGACGACATAACAGTGACCATTTGAGGACCCTTTTACTCAACCCGGGTTCCAGCCCTCTACCCTGGTCCCTGGGTCGTCCTGGCAACGGACTTCATGCCGCCTATGCGACGCCGAACCTTTTTACACTTACACTTCATCAAGATATTCCGCGTAAAAATATACTCCTTAGCAAGAAATAAATAAATAAATTATTGAAAGGTTTAAAATCGCGTCTTTTTGTTTCGAAACACACTGTAACGAAAAAACATGGATAAAATAAAGAAAAAAGTTAAGCTTCCAACGGTAATTTTATTTTTGATTCTATTTCGAGATATTCATGAGCGGCATTCTAAACCAGCATCGTCTCTCTGAGCTTCCGCTCGCTGTTCGGCCATGTTTTTGCAAGCATGAAAGGTAAGTAAAAATATTTTTTTGTTTATTACGTACAGAAATGCAATAAGAACGTTGTGTGCATCTTTTCTTAAAGATGTTTGTTTAAGAGTAATCCATAACGTCGCCGAAAGAAAAAAGCAAACTTTTAATGTATATTCGTGTGCGTTTTTACTTGAAATGTAGTGTTAACTAAATGATGTGTTCCATTGTTTGTCATTTGTGTTTGTGGCAGTTTAGTGTAAATGTTTACAGGAATACGTTCTTGAAGTACTGAAAAGCATTACGTTTTTTTTGTTTTGTTTTCTGCGTGTCCCTGCAGCATATGGAAAAAAAAGGGTGCTCGTTACGTAATGTAAATACACAATCATGCCGATACTTCGACTGTGGCAGATTCTGTTGATACTAAATTTAACAACGATATATTTTTTTTATGGTATGAAATTAGACAGTTGTGATTAACATTAATATAATGTGTTTTATTGCAAGCAAATTCGTATACTCTGTATTATAATGCAAGCAGATGATGTTTAAAAATAATGATTTTATTGTTTTTCAAAGCTGAAAATTATTTTTCTTTATCTCATGCTTGGTTTTCTCCTTAAAGATGTTTATGTCATGATTCTGTAATTTTACTCCCTTAAAGTATTACGCCAAATTTTTAAGAGTAAATAAACCTGAAGTGATTTTGCTGTTATGCATCGTTTTATTACTTTATTGCATTCAACTGTTTTAAATTTTTCAGGATGATTTACTTCCTTTTTATTTTTGTCATTCGCAAAAAAATCATGTATAGTTTTTAATTTATTAATGCAATGATCATTCTCTTTTTCTGGAGAATTTCTTCAGTAGTATTTACATGAAGTTTGTCTGCTAGGTCACCAAGAGCCATTGAAATTTTTAAAAGTCTTAGTCTGCTCTTTTTAGGAGAAGAGGGAGGCATGCCATCGTTCTTGGGGACTTTACCAGCGCTGACAAGATTCCATGCCACCCTAGTCGAAAACTGGTTGACTGGGCATGGTTCGGAATCGGTCAAGTTACGAATTTTATGGGGATGTCTGTCCCAAGTTAACTAGGCCTTTGGGTCTTGGTGGTCCTTGCACTCACATGCATGATATAGTGTATGAAATTAGACTTTTTCTTCTTTTTTTTTATTACAAAATTGTAATGCATTCTTATTTAAATTCTGAACCCAGTTATTGGTATGACAGCAGCAGTGTCATGTGATTTTTTGAATTTTACTAAAATTTATTTATAAACATTTAAATTCCATTGAACTAGACTATATTCTTAATATTAGAGCGAGGTTTTGTTTTTGTGAACGACTTTATTTAACAACTACCAAATTTTTTATTAGTGTTTCATGGAACTTGATATAATACAGCCGTAACTGCATTAAAGGTACAAAGATAATTTTCATTTTGATTAAATTACAATAAAATACCATAAAAATTATTTTTCTTTAAAAAGCCGGCTGGCCTTTTTTGGCCCGGCTAAAATCGAACAGCCCTGCCTTCTGGTTCCTTGAACCAGTGAATTATTTTTCTAACCCATGTGTAAGCAGTAGCATGAGTGATGGCCTGTTTTCAGTTTTCAAAAACTATGTAAAATTGTCTACATTGTGATATCAATGCAGCATATATAGAAGATTCAAGGGGTACTATAATGAAGTATCAAATACATATTAACATACTATTGTACTTTTTATCATTACATATAATTTTCTTCCTTTTTTAAGGAAGAAAACTTAAAGGGATCGAGGAGCAGAATGGAAATGCTTCTACTTTAACTTTAAAGTCTAGAAGGTAATATCTTTTTGTATTGAATTTTCATGCTTTTTCTTTCTTTCAAATGCAAATTATATTTGTTTTTATTTGTCAGATTATATAAATCTAACCTCACTTTTCACCTTTTATTTCCATCGATTGACTTATGTTTTGCTTATGCGTTGAGCTAGGTTTCTTGAAGATCAAATCGTGACAAATGTTTTAATGTATGCATACTGAAATTTTAACTAAGGGAGTTACAGTTCTAATTTTGCTTCCCCCTCCCCCATATCTCTCCCTTTTCATGCAACTGAATTTTTAATTGAGTCCTTTGATTGTTTTATTATTTTTTAAGTTTCCCATAGTTCGGTTTAGAGCTGTTTTTTAGTCATAAGTATCTGTATAAAATGTTCCAAAATGAATATTTAAAAATCGTTTTAAATACAGTGTAACTTTGATTTTAACGATACCCGATTTAACGATTTCCTGAATTTAGCGATACATTTCACTGGTCCGAATTTAACTGCATTGAATGTATAAGCTCCTTGATTTGAAGATATCCTTATTTAACGAAAACTTTCTCCAGTTCTTCGACGATTATTTAATCGGGGTTATACTGTATTTTTTTTAAATATTTAATAGCACATAATTGTGAGTGTAGCAAATCTGCTACTGTTATTTTTCCATGACTTTGAATTAATGCTCTCACAAAAGCAACTATGTTGTCAATCAAGTGCATGCCCATGTCTGTGTTAAGCTTGGTTTCAATGAATAAATTCTAAGGAATTACAAGAGATCTTACTGTTGGGGGAGGGGGTTCTCAGGCTTAAATGCAGGGCTGACAAAAGTCTGTCGACTTAGTTGGAAAGTATGAGAGGGCTGGGGTTTGGTGAACAAACTGACAAGAATGCATGACAAAACAAAATCTGTGTTAAAACCTCCTTTAGCCGACACTCTCAAATATTGAACGTTTATTCCGAGTCCCAGTCCCTTTATATAGGCTTTTCCATATCATTTACTCTGAATAGCTTACACTCAGAAAACAGTTATTATATAAAACTGAGTGAATATTCAAGGGGTGACCATCCCTTGAGTTAAATGGTGCATCGCCTCCTAAGCTACGCCCCCCCCCCCCAAAAAAAAAGCATTCAAAGATGTAGTTTGTTTCAGTTTCAATAATACCATTCCCATTCCGTCAGGACCCCCTTCCCTGCATTAAAGAATTTTTCTACAGTTTACACCAATTACTATTTTCAAGTTGTATATGTTTGATTGAACAGAGTGTTGTTGAGTTGTACTTGCTTTCTGTACTACTTTTCTCGCCTTCTTTTTTTTTTACCAATTTCTTCAATCGCCATGTGTTGAGGTTGTTACTTCCCTGCAAAAAGTCGTCAAATCCCCTAACCGCCCCACTCGCCTCCCCCCTCCAATAACTAATTTTTTGAACTAGTGATTGTTTTTTCTTTTTTCCCACTACAATATTCGTAACTTAATTTTGCATTTATTTGTGTAAATGTTATTTATTTATTATTGGTCATTTATGGATTATTTTTTATTTAGACATTGACATTTCATCTGACTTTGATTGCTTATTTTTATGTATATATATATTTTTTGTGACCATAAAAATCATCTTTTAAATAAGAAATCATTTGCGTGTTGTACACTATGTGCCAGGGCTGTACCCAGACTTTTGTTTCGAGGAGGGTTTTAAAAAACATATTTCTTGTGCAAATTCAATATGATCAATGAAGTTTGATTTCATATTTTGTGTTCTGTTGCTTTTTGTTACAATAGATACTTAAAGAGCATTAACATGAAAAATAAAAATACAATGTATTTCTTTCAATGAAAGAAAAAAAAATCTGATCTAAGTTTTCTAATCACTCAAAAGGATAGATGTATTTACTCTTTACTCATCAAAGCACATGACTAGCGCAGCCAAAAATACCTTCTGAAGGGTTTTTTTTTTCATCAAAACAGCATTTCATATGCATAAACTACTGTGTTATAATTTGCATTTTCATTAAAACCAATGCTTCTGAGGGTTGTTTTCAGCCCCTCTTCCCCCTTCGCTACGCCACTGAAGCACATATGGAGTAATACTTCTAAAATTTCTATTTTATGACATTTATAAAATGTGTAAGTGAGTTTGGTACTTTCAAATTTAAAGAATTTTGGTATTTTTGTTTGGTATACAAAATTCAAAGGAAAATGGTGCATTGTTCTGTAGAAATGTTTACAATAAATGCAATAAAAATAAATACTGCAGATAAAACACCTTATTTACATTCTTATTCAATAATAATAATTTCATTTTTCAAATGAAATTGCAAAATAAATAAAAAAATTAAAAATAAAATAGTAATAGAAATGTTTTCAACAAGAAAAGTGTATAAAAACGTCTTTTGAAGAAGTAGTTTTGAAAATTTTTTGGTGCAGATTTATTTCTAAAGAAGTGGTTATTAAACTAGAAATTTCTAAGTGTTGTTCTCCCTCCCCCCCCCCTGTAGTAGTAAGTATTGCCTTTGCTTTAAACTGGAAGACTTACTTGATTTGATTTTGAGTTTAACATTGATGATGGTGCCTGTTAGGTTTTTGCAATGTTAATGGCGTGGGGGGGGGGGGGGAGCAAGGGCGGATTCAGCAGAGGGTCCCTGTGACAGTAATTAGTTGTGATTATTATTGCTTCATTTTTTTCGATGTGAAAAATAGTACATGGAATGAATATTAACGTGTGTGTTTGTCTCCGTTCTGTAAGGTATTTCTTCTCAGGGCCTCATAATTCAAAGGAGTGACTGGGTTCGTTTACTGGGGTTATTGCTATTTTGAGTTTTCTAATTGTTCATTTTCAAAATAACAATCATGACTAATGAGTTCAACGTTTTTTTCAGAGCACTCTTCCACCTCAAACCACATGTGTGTCTATGCTTTTCCAATATTTTATAAATTTAATGCCATATATTCAAAGCTTGTGGTAGCGTGACCAGCCTATCTGCCAAAAGAAATATGACTTTTATAATGAAAAATTTGAAAAAATATGATCTATGGTGCAGGTTGCGACATTGAAAAGAATAGGGGGTTGGTAGGACATAATTGAAATGATTTTGATCTCATTGGGTTAGGGGAGGGGGGTGCCTTGTAGCATGTGAGGGGGTACGCCATCATCCTTGGGGGATGGACTTAACTGATACTTTTTTACGTAGGTGGTACAACGTTCGCCATTGAAACATGACTCCCTTTACAACAATTTCTGGATCCGCCCCTGTGAGAAGGGGTATGAATCTTTTGATTACTCATTTTACAGTGGGGACTAAAGGAATAGGACAATATTTTGACAAGCCAGGAATAAGAATTTTCTTAGTACAATAGCTTATAAAATCACATGACTTTTTCCTGCATTGAGCAAGTAATAGTTTTTCTTTCTCTTCCTCCCCCCCCCCAAGCCATTAATATTGTGCTGTCCTTTTTTGTGGTTTTTGAAAATATTCTTATTTATTCTCTTCATTAAATCTTTTTCAGATGGTATTGGAAAAAACATGAAGGTAGATGACCAAGGGAAAATGAAATCCTGGCTGAAGCATTCAGCAGACTAGCTGATAAGGGAAATAGCCAATAATTAAAGAAACCTATTGTATAAAATTTGTCAATAAAGGTGTTTCATTGTATTATTTTAGTACTGCTCATTGTATCAAACTTCATGGAATCCATTAAATGAAATTCAGGTAAATTATATAAGAATGTTGTGCTACTTGTACTTCTTTTTTTCTTTTGCAAAACTAAGTCCTGGCTTAATGTATTTAATTATTTTCAGTTAGAATTTCTTTGTGCATTGATAACCAATTGTATACTAGTTTTATCAACTTGGGGGAACTGTATTTCAGTTTAATATTGATTGCTTACATGCAGGGAATAAATTGAGAATAACTTGTTTAAATGTACATGTTCATTTAGACAACTTTTTATATCGCGAATAACAATTTTGAATTGTTTTTCAATTGGAAACAAAATTTGCCTGCAATCTTAATATTATGTACTGGGCTATAAGTTGTACTATGTATATTCAGGTTTTGGACAGTTATTAAAAGGAATAAATAAAATACATGTGAAAATGTATATGAGCAGTGCAGGGGCTGCTACATTGTAGGCAAGATTTTTTATTAACAGCTAGTTCAAGTAGTTTTAAAATTGCATTACTAAGAGGATTTCTTCAAGCCACTTGCTATAAGAAAATTCAAAGCTGTTGCTTAAAACTTGAAAATCTCCAATTATATGGTTAATTAAAAGGGCTACCTCTTTAAAGTTTTATCACAGCGAACTAAAATTTTGCATTTTAAATTCTTACAATAGCTATAATACATTCTTATATTAATAATTTTTTTTTACAATGGAATGTCATATAACATAAATAGACAAGTAAGAAGGTACATAAAATGATAATAAAAATTTTTCATTCGAGGAATGCAATATGCCTAAACTGTATTTTTTTGTTTTTCAAGCTGCTTTAGGAAAAGATTGTTGGACTCTCCATTCTCCAAAGAGCTTGGAAAAAATAATCAATAGAATACAATTCACCAAAACAATGAATGACAACTTTTTTAATTATCTGAGAGTAAAATTGATCTGAAAAAAAAAAAAAAAAACTGAAAGGTTTTCTATATATGTATTTTATAGTGATAATAAATATACTGAACTAAAATTGCTTTAATAGGCTTTTTTATTTTTTAATTTAATTTATATTTTTAAAAATTAGTTTGCTTCATTTTGTCAAAATAACATTGGGACTGCAAACCTGGTGAATTTTTAAGAGAAAAAAAAATAATTGTAATAATACAAAATTTTCGTAACTAAATGAGCTACAAAATGAAGTAAACTGAATTTAAAAAAATAATAAATTGAATTAAAAAATAAAATAGTCAAATAAAGCATACTTTACACAATATAAAGCACTAATAAACGGTCACCCGACGCCGAAAGTCCCGTCTGTGGACGACCCTAGGACGCCGTGAGACCGTCGCTTTAATGTGGGTTCGACCGCCCTAAGGCGTTCCTGGGACGTCTCTGCGTCGTCCCTTATTAGTCGCCGTCCGTCTCCCGGACGTCAGACGGTGCCCTTCTGGGGACGTCTACAGACCGTTATTGAACCCGGACATGGGGGCAGACTTAGGACGCCGGGGAGTGACGTTGCCGGGACGACTCTATCGTCAGCAGATGACGTCCCATTGACACCTGGGCGACGACATTATGCTGAGTGGGACTGTATCATGGTTTCAAGAACAAATCAGCAATTGTTTTGAAATTCACACAAAAATAGTTTCTGAATTCTTCAGTAAAACTTATATGTTTATGATTTTCTTTATAAATTAATTTAAAAACTTCAAGTGAGGTATGGGTTTATTTACTAACTTTGCCCTTTTGTTATGACCTTAACGGCAATGTTCCTGAGTAAAACTGCTCATTGTCTAGCATCTCGGTGAAATTATATTGGGTTTAGTATTTAAATGGCTTGAAACATTAAAGATGTTTTCGGTTCATGTATTTCACATGTTTTCGGTCTACATTAAAAGTATATTAGTGCATAATATTCATGTACTTCGAAGTAGATTCCTCGATCTAAAGGAGAAATAAAAAACATTCACTTTTAAAAATAAAGTCATTAAAGCTTTGTTATGAAACATCAAAGGTGACGCGGGGGGGAGGGCTATTCAATTTTCCGTACCCCCTCCAAATGATTTTTCTGTATCCGCCCCTGCTGGCTGGTCGTCGTATTCGTATTAGTTAATCAGCACAAAGTACTTTTTTTTTTTATCAGGGACAATTGCCACAATAGGCCATATGGTCGTGGGGAGGGAGGTTCAGGCTCGTTATTTGGACAGTTTGGTCTTAAAAAAAGGTAGTCTCCGATTGAAAAAACTATAAGATCTTGAAGGAAAACTTAAGCTCTGGCGGCCCTGTATTGGTAGCCCAATTTTTTTCTTGAAGGGGCTCTGTTTTTTATTTTACTTTAAACTGAGCAGGACCGGATCTATAAATTTTGTGCCCCAAAATCTGTAGGGCCATTCCCCTAGTAGTATGTTTGTGACGTAATTAAGTCTTTGTGTAGTTTTTTATTTATTTATTTTTTTAAATTTTTTCCCCAATTTCTTGGGACATTGGGCCCCCCGCAACGCGGGGTGTGCAGGTACGCAGATCCAGCCCTGGAACCGAGGACACTCATGCTCCCCTCTCCCATTGTACATATATACAGTAGGGGATTCATAACTATATCGTCCAAAAATAAGCTGTGCTGACTGTGCGTAGATCAGAAACACGGTTACAAAGCAAGATTCATGCTTAGGAACATATGACGTTAACGTAATGCTGACGCGCGATATGCATACAAAGTCAGAAACCGAAACAGAGGCAGTGGTCGGATTTCTCTCCTGAAGAAATACTAAAAATGATGCTGAACAAAAAAAGTCAACAGTTTCGGAATAGCATCGACCTTGAAAAAATGTTCATTAAGATAAAGTATAGTTGACATTAGTCCAAAAATTTTTTTATAACGGGGGGGGGGGGGCATCGACCCCTCCCGATCTCCAAAAGTGACTATCTTGGAATGAAGAAACAATTTAATAGTATCAAAAGAGTGCCTAAATCTTTCTCATGAGCGATGTCCTAACTCCATTTAACCCCTTTGATATATCATATTGATCCCGGAAAATGGGAGCCCATATGCAACATTTTGAGAAGAGGGGGGACCAGATATTTTCCTCATGGTGTTAGCAGGATATATTTTTCCCCGTGGAAACCGATTTCTGTACAGATTAGAGTTATTAAAATTTGACATTTTTTAATAACTTATTCATTAGTAGCTAGAGAAATGTTAATATATTTTTGCGAAGAAAAAATACTAAAATCAAAGAAGTTCTGATTTCCGAGGGTGCCCACCTGGGATGGGGGGGGGGGGGGGGGGTCATGGCGCATACTGCGCCATTAAAATATTTATAGGGAGGGGTATTTTTCTCATTTGGGGGAAGGAGCTCAATATTGAGGACGAGTGCGCCCTTGCCCTTAGGGTGACGCCTCTGTGATTTCTAAGGGGGAAGAGGGGAGGGCTTGAGCCCTCACTTGCCACCCATATGAGCGTCTATGACCGGAGTACCCCCCCCCCCCATAAAGAGAGTCCCTTCTAAAATGAGGATAAACATATCACTTAAAACTACCCCCTTAAAAAACTAGTTTAAAGCAGCCTGTGCACCATGAACTCTCTCTCTCCGCGTATATTTCTTCCTAATAAATAACGTCAACAGTCCTGTTCAAGCGACGCATCAAATTAAGGACAGTAGTCCCTGAAAAAGCTTCATTTGAATGACAGGGGTGCTCATCCCCGATGGGCAAGGGCGCATCTCCTCTCAATATCGCAAAAAAACACCCGAGCAAGAGTCCCCCCGAATGAAAAAAATACCCCTAAAAGAATCCCCCCTAAAAACGCCATGATCCTCGACCTAGGTCGGTACCCCTGTGAAGGAGGACATTTAATACTCAAGAAATCGAGCTATATTATGAAAAGAAAAACATTCCCCAAAAGTCTCCATTAGAGTATTAAGAGATCTCCTTTCCAATACATTCCTCTTAACCATTTCCGCCCTCTAAAAATCTCCGTAGGGACTCTATAATACTAGTTCGAAAACCCATGAGAACTCTAGTACTAGTGCATTCTCCCCCCCCCCCCCCCCCACAAAAAAAAGGAAAAAAGCAAATTCAAGGGAAGTCCTCATCGCAATAAGGATCCCACAAAATTCTCATACACATCAGCATTTCTTAAGGAATAATCAAAAAGGAAACATTTAAATTGCTTTCGCTTACGACAAAGCCTCAAAGCTTTTGTAACATTGATTCCGAGCGTATTTCTCTGTACGCAAGAAAAAAATGGCAACCGACAATATTACTCAACTGTATAATTCGTCCAGGGAGTAAAAGGAAGGAGACGAATCTCCATGTTAGCAGTTTGGCAACAAAATTCCACTTCCGCCAGAGGCCGCTACAGTGTTATCTCTCGCACTGTTTATATCTTTTCGCTCGTAGCGAAGCATTGTAAACAAGTGTGTTTTAAAAACTATCACCTGTATATTTGGAAGTATTAAACTACTTTCGCCATGAAAGCTGTTCAGAGAAGCATAGAATACTTTACGCCACCCTAGGTTTTTGGCATATTTTGCATTCGATGTGTTTAATTTGTGTTTCTGCTACGACTTTAGCGAGCATTCATTCTTGTTATGTGTTGTGCAATTTGTGTTCTATTTTGTATATTGTTTTTGATATGGCTGTTCTGCTCATTTGCCATGAAACTAAAAATGATTTTAGCTGGCTTTTAAAAACATTTTCTCCCAATAAAACCCGTAAATTACGATCCGGTTTTCGTAATTTCTCTGAGTACTATGCATTTAATTTTAAGAGTAAATGAGAAGACTTGATTTTAAAGTTATTCATTTAAAAAAATAGAAAGAGAGTAGCAATGAACAACTAAAGTTTTGGAATTTAAATCACTAATTTTGTTTTCTTCTAGTTATATTTCCATGTCCTTTTTCTTCTTATTTATTAAATTTCACATATGCTTAACTTGAATAATAGAAACTCCACTGTAGTAGAAAAACTCAGGAACGCACTCATGTAGAGAATTCAATTGAAATTAAGATTGAACTGTTTAACATATAATTTTCATCAAAATATTTATGTTTTGCTTTTTTTTTCTTCAAATTTCACTTAAATCGAGCGCAGAGCAACAATTCCAAACTAAATGTAATACATAAAGTTTTATGTAAGCTTATATCACACGAAATTTATGTATGGGAGGAGGAGAAAGAAAGTAACTATGGTAAGTGAAAACGAAACACAATGTGATAAATATAAGCTATAAACTAGATCAACGCTTGTAATAAATAGCACTTTCTTGTGACATTATTTGTAACTGTTCACTAATAACTAACGATAAACAATTTTTTTTTTCAACATACAGAGTATTAATATTTTTTCTAATCGTTTTTAAAGATAAATCCAACGAAATAAAAAAGAAAAAAAAGGTTATTTCAGCAAAAGTAATTAATTAAACAAAAACGAAACTAAATATTGGTGCACATAATACAGTGAAATATATTAAGTTATATGAGCTAATATCGCACGAAATTTGTGTGTGTGTGGGGGGGGGGGAAGGTGCAGGATAAAGAAACTCGGTGAAACAGAACAAAATATTGGAATAAAAGAACCAAGTAATTATGGTAAGTGAAAACGAATTTCAGCTTGATAAATATAAGCAATAAACTAGATTAGCGCTTGAATTGAATAGCACTTTCTTGTAAGATTCTTTTTTCATTGTTCACAATTAACTAACGAAAAAGCAGTTTTTTTCAATGTTCAAAGTTGATTTTTTTTTCTTATCGTTTTTGAAAAATAAATCCAACAGAAAAAAAAGGAAAAAAAACGGATTTTTCAGCAGAAGTAAACAAAAAAAGAAACTAAATATTGTTGCACATATTACTGTAAAATATTTAATTTTAAATGAGCTTATATCACGCAAAATTTATGGGGAGGGGGAGAAGGTTGATCGAAGTAACAGAATAAATTTATTGGAGTAAAAGAACTAAGGAGAAAGAAGATCGAGGTAACACAATAAAGTAATTGGAGTAAAAGAACTATGGTACGTGAAATCTAACTTAATGAAATTCATAAAATTAAAAAAAAAAATTCTAATTGCTAAAACACAGAATTAATTGTCTAAATTCTAGAACAAATATAAGAAAGAAAGTAATTTTAGGTCCATCGTGATGACCGCGCGATGTTATTGAGTTCCAACAAATTTTTCGCATCAATGGCCCCAAACTAGCTAACTGTCGGCATCCACCCAGTCGAATACTCGGGGTCGGTCAAGCGAAATCTCCTTTCCCTTTAAATCAGGCGAGCGAACTGCGAGAGATTGAACACTAGCGCCACCAGTGGCGATGGAATAATCCGGTCACTTTTTCGTCCCGCTGCCAAAGGAGATGAGCCTCCTTCCTTTTAGCCTCCTGAATTCGTCATGTAATTTATTTCCTGTAGAATTAGAAGTTTTTCGCCAAAATGAGCGATTATTTTGCCAATAAGTAAGCCCTACTGGAGTAGACTACGTTAGCCAATCATAGCTGCTTATTTTCGAGGAGTAGTAGCAACGTCCTAAAAAATAAAAAATTGTTTTTGTTAAATGTTTTTTTTTTCTTAACTGTACACCATTAATGAAGTAACTTAACTTGATCCGTAACGATTGTATCAAAAGAATTGCTTCATTTTGTTTATCGCCAAATAGGGCGATAAACAAAAGAATCTAGCAACTTTTTTCAAAATATGGCGGCTGGATTTCGCTGTATTTAACGGACGGTGACAAATTGAAAACAATAACAATGAGGGTGATGCCAACTTAAAGAAAAAAATGTTTCCTTGTTGCTCTCAGCCGCATTTAAATTAATTTTTTTTTAAATGTGTATACTGTTATCAGATACATGCATTAGCTAGCCAAAGTACAGTTATGCATCTATTTAATTTCAACTTTTAAATGCATGAAAGGAAATAATGGGAAATACTCATATCCGATTCCAGCTTATCACTAAAATCTCAATATTAACATTACTCACCGCTTTCATTTCCTCTCTTTGTAGATGAAAACATGTATATTTAAAGAAGGTTTTGATTCACAATGATTTTACTGTCATGATTTTACCAAATTTTAATTATTTGTTTATTTTTTTTCTCTACGAAACTGGGGTGCATTCGGAAACGCGGATCGGTCGCCTCGGTGCAACCGCAAGCGTTCGGAAACGCTTGCGGTGGAAACCGGTGACGTCACTTAACCGCGTTCGGAAACGCTGCGGTTGTTCTCTGGCGGTCGACTTGGTAGCAACCTGTGGCACCGCTGTCTGGAAGCGGTTAGCGAGATCACAAACGTCACAAAGTCTGTGCTGGCCAATCCGGTCGTGTTTCATGTTTTGATCGTAACGCACGTGACTTGCCTATTATGAAAGTTACGCTTTGATTGGAGTGTCGTTTGCTGCTGAACTAGAACTACCGCGGTTTAACCACCAGCGTTCGGAAACACAGCTGTTCTACCGGCATTCCTAGAGAAATTCCAAATACGTCATAACCACACCGGACTAACCACGCGGTGTAACCGGTGGATCGTTTCCGAACGCAGCCCTGATTTCGAAGTTGCCAGCCATGCAAAAATAACTCTAAAATATGGCTATTGGGCTGTATTATTGTGTTTATGTTTCACGTGCAGATCTCGCCGCGTAAGTTATATTTCCATTTGTGAAAAATATAGCAAATCTGAAATTTAAGATTTATTCCAATTACCATTGTCTGGGGAAAATTACCAAAGCTATGCTTATAACTGAATAGAAGTCCATTGATGCTTATACTATTGCATTTACTTTTCAAATTTAACTTCAAGTGTCAAACATACGCAGGTGTCAATTTTGAAAAAAAAAAAAAACGTATAAAAGGAAGGAACAATGCAAATAAAACTATTATCCATCATGTAAAACTTTACAGTTATGTTGTCAAATGCGTTGTCAAAATCCTTTAACAATATTCGAACTTCTCTAGGGGAGTGCTTTCTGAATTTGAAACATTCAGAATGAAGCAATGAAAATCATGAGAACAACAATTTCTTTTCAGCTACTTAACCATACTTTCTATGTAATAATTAGTATGAAATGCCGCATTTAAATTTTTGTTCTTGTATGAACATGAGATATAATGTGTTCGCTTAAAGTCGTTTCCATTGTTATCGTTCATTTCTGCATTAAAAAAAAAGCTTTATTTTAACTTCTTGTCTTCATGCTGATATTTTTATCGTTCATTATAAAAGTTTAAAATCATCGATATTTTAATCATCTGTTCAATAGGTACATCTGTTAAAATGAAACATTTTCAATTTTTTTTAAAGCTTTATTACCGATCATTTGTTGCAAAATTTTGTATTTATTTGAAGTTTTAAGTTGAAAACAAATCGTGTTTTGTTTTCAACCTTTCAAATTAGATGGAGCTGAAGTGGTTCTTGTTGAATGAAATTCTTTTGACAACTGTAAAAGCACTTATTTTTGTGAAAATGATGAGATTTGGTTATTTTGCGAGCTGAAAATTTCGCAAATTTTATCTGAACAGAGCTGAAAGCTAAAGAAAAAAGTACTTCTCTCATTTTTGTGATAATGATGCATTCGGGAAAATTTCTGCCTCGCCAAAATGTGTGCTTTTACAGTATAACTGAATTGTTATATTGCCAATTTCAGCTCAAAGCATGTAATTTTTCCTTTTGCCCTTCCAGTACTTTGGTCTTACAGATTACCAAAGTCTTACAGGTTTACAGTACTTTGGTATTATTTAACAGGTGTATATAAAGTTTAAGGTATTGGATTATAAATGGCAAGATCATTTATTGAATCTTTTTGTACAATCACAGTGCTTCTAATTTGGGACATGCCTATATCCTGAAATTAATTTCCTCTCGGCAATGGTAGTTATCTGTATGTTCTTCAAGGAAAGTTCCAAAGTTTTGTTCAAGCCACACCAATTCATATTTCAGAGTTACTGAAAATGTTTTCTAATTATCATTCAACAAACTGAACTCTGTCTTCAAGAACAACATTTTTTGTAGAAGGCTGTAGACCATCTCACAGTTGTTGGCCATCGGCGCCCATAAGGGGGGTAAGTGGGGGCTCAAGCCCCCTCCCCCCTTAGAAATTAGAAATTCCTTGCTTTAATTACTTTTTTCTTTGCAAAAATTTAAAAAACATTTCTTCTCCAGCCAATAATGAATAAGTTATTAAATATTTTAAATTTTATCAACTCTAATCTGTACTGAAATCGGTTTCCATCAGAAAAATATCCAGATAATCCATAGGGAAAATTTCTGAGCCCCCCTTAAAATTTTGCATATGGGCACTCATAGTTGTTAGCACTCTTCAAACTACAAAAACCAAATTATATTTTAAATCCAGTTCTTGCAAAATTGCGATCAAACAACATGCTTCTTTCAAAACAATCGTTTCTACAATGCCTGATTTTGGCAACCTTAATTTTTCTTTTTTCAAATAGGTTTTGAAGTGAATACGTCCACTGATGAAAGTCAACAATCTTGAACTGAATTTTAAAAACTTAACTTGAAAATGTTACAGCTTTTTACTACGAACTTAGAAATCTCCGAAACTGACTGCAAATTTATACAACACACTTGAAATTTGATTTTCTGTGGACACTTTTCTGATATGTGTTCACCTAATATATTCAACTTTTAAGTTGTATTAAAAGTAATTTTATCTTCTATTAGTAAATAAATATTTTTTGAAATACAGTCAACTCCTGATTATTGGCGGTCGAATAATCTGCAGTTCTTTTCACATTTTTAAAAATTTATCTAACGGTCACTAAATGTTTTTTTAAACTTATGATTGTGTTGTTCGTTTTTAGCTTTTACATATGATATGTGTATTTTTTGCACTTAATGTTAGTAGATGAAATGTAGCAATGTTTTCAGCTATAGGGCACTTCCACCTTTACAGACGTAACAATCGAACTTGAAATACACATAATTTCAATTTGGTTTCATTAAAAGCTACAAAAATTTTTTCCGTTGTATAGTTTGGTATTATTTATGCTAGCAAAAATTTGGGTGCAGATTGCTTGATAACAAAAAGTAACAAAAAATTAAAACTGCCAGTTACGGACATAACGCACAAATGAGCAAAAATGTATACATTGTCATACAATTGTCAATATTCCTGTGAATTATTCATAGATTTCTAAGATTTTCTTTTAAATACTTTTTCTAGAGATTTCAAGCTTTTTAAAATCATAAAGTTTCCATGGATTTTGTGTGTAAAATTTATGATAGAAATTAATATATTTGTTGCCAACATAACAAAAAAGTTACGGACATAAGTGTCTGATATGCTAATTGTACAAAGTAAATAAAAGCTTAGATATACTAATAATTCTTATTAAGAGAGTGCAATGGTATAAATTAACACATTATTTTCACACTTGAAGTTATACCTTAATAGTTTTAAAAGATTTGGGGAGGTAGGGGCAGGGCTCCCAGCATATACCACCCATGTAAATACAGTAGAGTCTCGAAAATCCCAGTCTTGAAAGTTCGAGGTTCCACTTAATTCAATTAATTCGCAACTCCAACGAACTGTAGGGAGCACTGAAGTCACTGTCTAATGGCGGAATTGAAAACTAAAACAAACGCACATGGTAACGAAGAAAATGCTAAAAGTGTTGTGATTTTTGTTCGTACGTATGATTTTTTCGCTTTATTCTTTTTAAATTAATTTTCAAAGTCTTGTGGATATTCTGGCCCACGTAGAAAGAAATGAGAATTCAAGAAGCATTACTAAACGTCAAAGATTAATGCAAACTACGTAGTTCGTAGTTCTAAGCAGCTATTTCCATGATGTTGAATTCGATATTTATCAATTCTTGATAAAACTAAATAATAATTGTGGCCTGACAAGAACACCAATTAATGCTAGAAAATTCAATATGACATTACAAATTATTATCGAAAGAAGATGATACTTCTTTGCCTTGCTTGGCTAGCGCTTATTTGTTTTCCATTTGTAGCCGAGTTATTTCTCTCGAATTCCCGAATCGGTTCATTTAAAAATTTTCTGTTTCGATTTTTCTAATTTCTGAGTTACGATTTAATTGTGTCATGTTATGCAAATCATCAACAAAATTCTCACGGATATATGGTGGTAGTTTTCTTTTCAGTTGATTGACCATTATTTCTTTTCACTTATCGAATTCTGTAATCTTACAACCATTTTATTCCACTCATGATAAAAATTAAAAATGGTTTAACTAAAAACGCGAAATCTCGCCAAGGCTACTTTGCTCGCACAATACCAAAATTATAACCCTAAACAAATTTGGCGAAACCTTTCAGCTGAGAATAAAAGGAATAAAGTAAATTCTTTCTAGGTTAAACATTTTTCATTTTGTTCTACGATAATAAATCCAAGAAAATATTTTGCATACTGTCCATTCCAACTAAATGCTGCTGTAAAATATGATTAGTTAAATTAATTTAAGATTAAAAAAAACTCATATTCTTACAAATTCATACAAAACAATAAAAAATTTTACCTGGTATAACGTTATCCAATTTTGTTAATCCAGAGTTTTCTTGTTTACGCGTCCACCATTTAATACTTTTTTGAAAGAAATAAGGAAAACTAACATTATTTTGAGAAGCTCGAGAATATTCTTAGGGGACGAATTAATTTCTGTAGCTGAAAGCAAACTAAGACACATCGATTGCGTTAATAAATACTCAGAACAAACTGCCTGTGTTTACGTCAACAGACACACATGGAACTAAAACGTGGCAATGTTTTAGTTCCATCGGCAGTTTTGTAAATCACCGCAAGGTAGCGTATTCGAGCGCTGGAGTTCCGAATTAGTTCATTTATAATTTAAGTAAATTTTCTTAGTTCTATTAAAATTGATTTTCATTAAAACCTGAAAACAGAAATAGTTTGCAATTGTAAAACTTATTTACCACCCATATTAAATAATAAAAATACATTGAGAGGTTAATTTCAACAACACTCCCTAGGTGGCATGAAATATTAATAGACTGCAAGAAATGGATTAAGAGATGCCTCGGACATAAGATCTTGATACGTAAAATTAACTTTGATTTGCCGCAAAGAACATTTTAACATTTGTTTTGCAATATCAGATTGTAATCAAAAACGGAGGAGCACAACTTGACTCCACGGGAGTTTCATACACGGAATTTAAACCTTACTTCAGCTAACCGTTTTTGTGTTACAAACGCACGCACATTGATACAATCGTCATGACATAACTTGTCGAAATGGATCTGGGCACTGCCAAAATGCACATTTAGGTTGCCTTGCACACATAAATATGTACAAATAGCGAGAAAAACTTGAAATTAAAATTCGTTTAGACGCAATTAAAAGGAAATTAATGTTGAAATTTAAGGGATAAATTTTTCGGGAAGACAATAGTTCTTTTTCTTTTTACAAGTTAGTAAATGGTGCTCCTCATGACATTCGGATGGTGTACATTTTTAATCTGAAAGAATTTTCCGGATAATCCGATCTTTCAATAATCAGAGGTGAGGTGAGCCCCAATTACCTCGGATTTTCAAGACTCTACTGTAAATAAAAATATGTAAAAAATAAATTGGTGCATCATAAGAAGTAAAATTATCCAAGGGGAAATTAAGCAAAAGAAATGTGGAATTATTCAGTTACAAATAAATTTTTAAGATCAACATGGGGGGGGGGGGGGGCTTTTTACATGCCTAACTCTAGTAAAGTTGTTTTTTCCTTGAATCTGTGACTTGAATCTAGTTTAATTTTTAGTACTTTTAACTCTTAATCTAATGATATGCTTTTTAATTTAAGTTTTAAAACTATAAAATATTCAATGTATCAATGAAACAGTAATCTGAATATTAATTTTTTGTGGAGAGTAAATAACAATAAAGTAACTCAGAGTAACTTTGGTTTAAACCATGAAACAGGGCAAATTCATATCTATAAGTTAATTTTTAAATAAGAAGTAATATCAATTTGACTATGATAAATTGCCAAAGGAACAAAAAAGGATTTATTTTAATATTCATTTTTTTAGGAAGTAATGACAACTTTTGCTGAATTTTTGTTTCGGACATAACATTAAACTTCATTTTTTTTTTAAAATTTAAATTTCCTAATTTTATTTTGCAAAAAAAAAAAAATAAATAAAAATAAAATAAATGCATGTTATTATAGTATCATGTTTATAGTTTAAACTCTACTGCAATTAATTTTGTTAATTTTTATTTTGCTATTAGAAATAAGCGTTTGAAAATGTGGTATTTTTTTCTGATTGTTTTGAAGACCCGAATATCATACCTCCAACTTGGAAAAAAATTTATTATTTAACTTTTATTAAAAAAACAATGCAATATTCTGAAAGTACACATTTTAAGCTTTATAATGATATATAATATAGCAACATAGCTGCAATATGAAATTTTGACCTACTTTTTCACTTTTCATAGAATTGCCCTATAATTTAAATGTATGTACATGTGTTATTCATATTTTTTCTTTCTTCTATATCTAATATATATGATCTTTCTTCTATATCATTATATCATATAATATACTTATGCATGCCTGCTATTCCCCAGGAAGTAACTGGCGGAATCAAACAAAATTTGGTCCATATGTTGCCCCTAGCAGGTACAGATGCTGATTCAATTTTGGCGTCAATAGCTCAAATGGGGGTTGAGTTATAGAACGTTTTTTGTTGTCAATTGTGTGTCAAGAAATAATGAACGGGATCAAACAGAAATTTATCGACAAGTAGCCCTTAGAGGGTATAGGAGCTGATTCTATTTTAGAATCAACAGCTGAAAAGGGGATGGCATAATTGAACGTTTTTTTTTCTCCATTGTGAGTGCCATATCTCAAGAAGTAATGCTGCATTCTGGATGAAATTTGGAATAAATGTGAATCCATATGTAAACAAGCGTATGTTTACTTTTGGCGCCAATCGCTCCATGGAGGGCTGATTTTTTTTTGTGTGTGTGAATAAAAATAGCTTTATCAATGCAACAATAAGAAAGATAAATCATAACAGGCTGTCGTCTGCATATTTCTTGTGATTTTAATTGTATCGGAAATGTTATCTCGATTTAAAATTTTTAACTGTTGCCATCTTGTGCTTGTTTACAAATAAATGTCTAATTATTTTAAGCAAGGCTTTTTAATTTATATTCAATTTTCATTCTTTGCTTTGCTTTTAAAATAAATCGGGAATTGGGAAGATCATCAAGTTTTGGCGTCAGTGATTTTGTTTTTGTTGGGAATATTGCTTCCTCGTCATGCATGGGGAGGGATCAGAATTATAAGAAAGATATAGAAGAAAGTTTCGTGGTGGCCAACAACATTCTAGTTTAGCTATTGTATACAGTAGTATTGTTTTTCACCTATTTGTCGGATTATCTCCGGTTACCGTGCCACCCTATACCGTGGATAATCAGAGGTTTACTGTACCTTTTCTTCCAATACCGTAATGGGCAAAACATTATTGCAGCAGATATCAATACATACAATATCAACCTCTGGTCAGACATAAATGGTAATTCAACGTTAAAATGCCCATGGAAAGAAAATGGAGACATGTGAGGAATTTGTAATATAAACTTATTTTTTCAAAAATGCAATCTTCTTAATTCTTTTAAAGATTAGTGTAGATATATGTACTCATAAAAAAATAATTTAGTTTGGTACTGTCACTTTTTGGTTCTTCATGTTAGGAAACTCAATCAACAAGTGAAACATTTTGATTTTTTTAAATTAAAATTTGCACAACTATAACTTTGGAAATGCTGAATTTAAATTTTGCGTGATAACTTCTTTTAAGTAATTTTTGTGCTTATATCTTTAGGCATGAATCTTGGCAAGAAGAATTTTCAATGCTTCCAGTTGTCTGAATGATATCAAAATGTCTCATCGGGTAATTTTTTTAGAATTCTTTTTTTTTTTTTTTTTGGTACATTTAGGGTTAAGGTTGCTATTTTGTCCACTTTTTTATAAAAAGTCCAGGACACTGGAAGAAATTGGACAAAAATGGATGGAATGAAAAATCAACTGATTATCCATACATAAATTTATTATTATGGTGTAATAAAATTAGAATATAATTCTGATACATTATATATTATGAATTAATCATTTAATTAAAATAAAATGATTGTTAACTTTAGAATTTAGTAAATTCAAAAACAATTTTAATTACTCATTGGTGCTACTAGTTTTAGATCACAATTTACTAAAACGTGATAAAATTTAACAATGTGAATAAGCTATTAGGTGTGATTACACTGTTAAATATTACAATAGTAGAAATTAAACTCAATGGAAAAGTCAAATGAAATGATTGGAGACAGGTATGCAAAACGAAGATTTATAGCCTAAAAACATTTTACTGTTATATTTTTCGAGTTTTTATTGATGTCGCCCCATAGTAAAATATTTATGTACTCAGCATGTTTTTATGGATACGTTAATGTCATACAAATTACTATTTTAGTAGGGTTGTGGATATTCAGAACATTGTACCAGAAGAGACTAAAATGAACAAGGGGGTAGATAGATTTAATATGACCATTAATCTTCATTGTAGACTAATAAATTGACTACGAACAGCCTAGCTGGGTACAGAGCCTGTCGCTGATCATCACATTTGTATTACAAGAACAGATTCATGTCAACATTTCATTTATTAATATCAAGTAGTTTCTGTTTTATTTATTTATTTATTTATTTATTTATTTTTTAATATGATTTTTAATGTTTTGAGACTCCAACCTTTAAAACCTATTTATTTCTATTTCTATAAATACATTTATTATGGGCAATACACCTCCACATCACAGATCAACATCTTAAAATGTACAGCTGATGTGTTGGTTTTTATAAATGCTCTTACATGCATAAAACTTTTTAACACTCATTTGATTTATATACACACTTGCATAAACTTCAACTGATCTTAGTTTTTTAATTTTCACTTTGAAATATTTTTCAATTAATTGTTTATATACATATTTATGCATCCTAATTTTATATTAAAATATTACTTGAATATGAAGAATCTGTATAATTAATTTCAAACTTCAAATTTTTAGCTAAAAACTTTCAGTTAACTGAAAAAGTGGATAAAATGACATTTTGTCTGGGACGGTATAAATAGGACAACCCTGTTTAGAATAAAGTAGTCATATTTTGTCCCCGTGCCCATTTTTGTCCCTCTTAATTTCCCTTACTCTTGGCGTCGCCACCGGTGATTTTTTTTTGGGTGTAGTCAAGAACACTCTTTATTTGTGGAAGTTTCATGAGTCTAGTCTGCAGTGTTTGCTATTTGGGAACACTTATTCTGATTTTTAAAAACTTGATTTGCTGTAATACAATCAGTAGTAGAAAGTAAAAAAATAGTTTTGTAAATGAATTAAGGACAATTTAATATCTATGTGGAACTGCTATGGAACTTTATACCCTTTTGTTTCTGAACTCTTTTATTAGTAAGACCGAATACCCCCGAACATCATTTTGACTGAACTTGGCACTTTAAGCTTGGTTGGGATATCATTAATTTTTGAAAAACTATATCAAGGATTATGTTCTTATTTAATCACTTAAATGGAAAATTACATACAAACACATGATTTCCTTTTTTTTCTTTTATGGTTCCCGGGTTTTTCTTTATTAGTAATGTATATTTCGTAAACTGGGAGCTTGGTGCAATAGCCAAATTTTGAGCAGTAATCATTTGTGTCTACCACTATCAGCAAGGTCGAAATACATTAGCTCTTGGTCTTTAATTTCCACAAATTTGGCGACAATTAGGAAAACTGCTAAGATTTCCAGTTCCAATAACTATTTTTCCTTGCAATTTAAGTTTTAAACTGTTATTAAGTTTTGATTTTTTTTTTTTGGATAACCAACTATCACTTAGTTTCGAGATGAAATTTTCCTACTTGTCACTGGCTAAATTTAACATGTTGAGAAAATCACCCATATACATTTTTTTGTTGATACTCAGTGTATTTGTTGTTTTATTATAAGACCAGAAACATAAATAGCAACCGTAGAAATTATAAACCCTGGTGCATTTGAGTAAGTGTGATTCATTGGTTAAATTTTTTAATTGAACAACTGTAATATACCAGGCTCACCAAACTTTTGTGTGGGTAATGATGCAATAAAGAGTAAAAAAAGCATAACAAACCAACGGGTGTGCACAGAAATTTTGGGGCCTGTCACAAACGACTTTATAGGCCCCCCCCCCTTTATTCCTCTATATTGTTTACCCTGTGTCCCTACATATATATCGCCCCTCATTATAAACATTTCAGACCCCCTTCTGGCTTGGGCGCTGGCCAACAGATGTCCCTTCTCCCTCCCTGTGCATGTTCCTGCAAACTTTAGATATGCCCATTACTTACTTAGTCCGGTAGTTGAATTGTATCTTTGTTTAGTTTAGAATTTGAAATAAAATCCAATAAATGTTAATACTGATTTTCTTTAGGGTTGGCAACCTGGAACTGAAGTTGTTGCGAGATACAGCTTCAAAGGAAGTTCTGATGAAGATTTGGGATTTCAGAAAGGCGACATAATGACGATAGTAACTCCCACAGAGGTTTGTGATCATTAAACTGTTATCTTTTTAAGCATTTTGCTGCCATAAATGTGTAAATTTAAATATATTTTTAAATTTTTTTTAGCTTCCTTATAGTTTCCAAAATTTGCACTGTCTTGGGAAAATTTTACTTTAACCGTAAACACTGTAGTTCGTGCGCATACCTTCGAATTACCTCATCCATAATTTTGGTACAATTGGTTCAGGGAGTAGGTAGCTAGGGCTTCATATCTAGGGGAAGTTATGTTTGGACCACCCTGTACCAATTAATGTGCCTGTTGTCCCATAATTTCAACTTTTTCAAAGGGGTGTCAAGAGTAGTGGATTCAATGCATTTGTATTTAAAAAAAGAAAAACCATGGCCACATACATATAAATTTACATAATTTCTCAAATCTATAGGCTGGGAGGGATAATTGCCTCTTTTTGACTCTCTCCCTCCCCCCCCCCTAAATGATGGGCCTGTGTGCATGATTACTATAACATTTACAAGTGTTTTAAAAGTACTTTAAATAGTAATTACAAATTTGTATTTTAGGACCCTAATTGGTATCGAGCACGACATGTTGATTGTCGTGAAGGTCTTATTCCTGCCAACTATATACAAAAGAGATCTGAAGTGAAACTGAATGCAATGCCGTGAGTATCTTCATTCTTACTATCTGGCAGTTTGATTTTAGTATTAAGATAAAGATAACTTAGTGTGATGAGTTGTGTCAATATTTGCTTCATAATATTACAACTAAAACACATTTTTAATAGTCATAAAGTTTAATCAAGGACAGATCCAGAAATTTTTCAAGGGAGGGGTGATTGATTTTTATTACTTACTTTTTACTATGTATGCTGATTTAAAAATATTGATCACAAATGTTTTGGATTTTAATTCAGAAACAGTTCCAGGATAGGGTCCCAAACCCAACCCTTCTTCTCCCAACATCAATGAAACTCATCTAAATTTCCTTTTTTAACTTCAATTTCGAAAAATTACCAGTGGAGAATCTCTCGAGGGAGGGGAGATTCCCCTCCCTTGTATCTGTCCCTGAGTTTAATCAACTACAGTCATGTATGTCGTTTACAATGTATTTCTATTTGCATTGCTCTGCACTTTTAGCTGATGCTTTTTTAGAAGTAGAATTCAGTTAAATATAGTACCAAAATTGTATTATGTGTGTTTTTGTGCAGATGGTTTCATGGAAAGATTACTCGAGACGAAGCAGAAGCTCTCCTCCAGCCCAGAGAAGATGGCCTTTTTTTAGTTAGAGAAAGTACAAATTTCCCTGGAGACTATACGTTATGTGTATGTTATAAGAACAAAGTTGAACACTACAGAGTAATATACAAAGAAAATAAATTGACCATTGATGAAGAGGAGTATTTTGAGAATTTATCAAGATTAGTTGAGGTATTGTATTTTTATTATTCTGTTTAACATAATAACTGTATCAACAGAAAGCTCAACGCAATAAATGTATCAACAGTTTTCATGAAAAGTTACTTGCTTTGAAGTTTAAGATTAAGAAATCACTATCATAGTTATGTGAACAATATAAAATTGATTTTAAAAGTCAAGTTTAAATGCTTTGCAATATTCAAAAACATCTGGTCAAAAGACCTGGCACGAAACATTTATCCTAAAGTGTGGAATATAGCTTATGTTTTATTGGTGTGTGAAAAGTTGATGAAAGCATTTGTTTCTGATCTTCAATCTACACTGTGTTTCCTTTAATGAAACAAAAGTTTTGTACAATGCTTGTTGAAAATGGATATTTCACTGTACTGGTGTTTTCCATAATGAGTTTTTCTGCATTTGGTATTTTGTAATAAAATTACTTTAACAAACATTTTGAATACCTTCAGAAATAGTGAAACTTCAATAAGTAGTCGACCGTTTAAGTGGTCACTCCGCTTAAGTCGTCATTTTCCTTTGGTCCCGACAAGGTCTCATTCACAGTAATGTAAAATGATCCTCTTTTACTGGTCACCAAATTTAATTTTACCCCGGTTAACTAATCACTCAAAAATTGTTTTCTAAAATTCTCTTTTCTTATCGAATCTTAGAAAATAGCGTTAGACTTATTTGAAATGCTGTGTTATAGTCATTTTTCCTTGAAATCTCGGTTCTCACTTCTGGTCATTCAAAGCATACTTCTTGCTGCAATTCTGTCTAGTACTAATCATATGAATCAAATGCCACCCAGCAAGAAAGACAAAATAAAACCTGGAAAACGTTTGTCAGTATTTAACATTCGTTAAAGGTACAACAGACGCAGAATTTAAAGCTTGAAGCACGTTAAAAGACAGATTTATTTTCAGTAAGCAACAACTTCATCTGTCAACACTGATGGATTGTTTTAATGAACAGTAAGTACATTAAAATGAGTTATTATCATTAAGTAATGTATAAGTAACAGAAAATAAAACTAGGTAACTATAATAAGTGTTTTTCCTTCTATTTAAAGTTTCCACTAATTTATAGACATGGATTACCCAAGCTTTTTGTTTTTCTCACTGAATTCTACAGCTATTCATGAAAGTACTAGTGAGAAGTTTTTTTTTCCCTTCCTTATATCCCACTTCACATAAGTAGTCACTCCGCATAAGTGGTCAAAATGTTTTGGTCCCTCGAGTGACGACTTAACGAGGTTTTACTGTATTTGATATTGTTAATTTGTTTTTGTAAACTACTTGTTCCATACCTGAATGGTATGCTTTTTATATTTTTTTTCTTTCAGTTTGTATAAAAAATGATTTTACTTTTACTTTCTTTTCCTTGCAAAATTCGAGTTTTCTCTTCGTCCATTTCTAACCCTCATGCAACCTGTTTTTTACATCTGTAATTTTTCTGGAGATCAGTAGCTATTCAAATAAGGGTAAATTTTCGTTCTTAAACATTCAAAATAATTTAGCAGGCTTCCTACAATTAAGTTTAGATATGTTTGATTTTTTATTATTCAATATTTGAGCCTAGAAATTACTCACTTTTTAATTAAAAGCACTTTTAATGTGTTTTCAATTAGAACACTGAAATGTCATTGGATAGATGACCCCAGCAGCTATGTCTTGTTCATTTTTAATGCAAATACATGCTTTAACTGCTGGTTATTAAACCATATTTCATTTTCATAAACAACAAGTTTTTCCTTGGCCATTTTAGATTATTATGCAAATTGAAGCAATTGCGGTATTTTGGGAACAAAAGTTAAATGTTAGATGGGCACATCAGTTCTATATCTCTAAAATGGATAGTTAATAGAATGGATAGTTCATAATAAATTTATACAGTAAAACCTGTATGGTTGATCACCTTTGTAAGTTGATCATCTTTACTTGACCACTAATATGCACCAAATTTGGCTGAGAATCTCATAACAAACCCTTTGTAAGTTGACCACCTGTCTAAGTTGGCCACTAAAGTACTGCACCGCAAGCTTTGAATGCCACAGAAAGGAATTTCGTGTTGCAATTAGTGCATAGTTTATAATCTCATTTGAGTCCCAATTATTCATTAGCATGGATTTCCCTGTCCATGCCAGTGATAAATGACTCATGAAAATTTTTAAAAAAAATTTTTTTATGTGAAAATTTAAATATTTAGCTCTACTGACAACAAGTAAACTTTACAGGACTCTATTAGCTCATCCTTTTTTTTCCGCAAATTTTACTAACAATAATAAAGATTAAAAGTCTTCTATTTTGAGAATCCCCCAATATTTGTTCTTTCAAAATTTTCTGAATAAGTTTTCCTTCCTGTGTTTGAGTTACTTTGATGTGATGAAGCATATGATGCTAAACAATCTGTTCCCAAAGCAGAGGGAAAAATTCATTACAGAGCAAAACCGATCGGGAATTTCTAGTTAATCATTTTTAGCCTTACTTAGACATTTCTTATTCATAACTCATTTCATTTTACTTTAACAATGCATGATTCCATACTACAGTGAAATTTCCGTTTCAACGAACAACATTTTCAGTTCCAATATAACTTCCATTACATTATTTGAATTCCATTACAATGAAATTCCCGTTACAACGAACAAAATTTTCGGTCCCTTGAGGTTCGTTGTAAAGGGATTTCACTGTAATTTCATTTGACTGGTTTTTGAATCAAGAATTTTTCATCAATCAACCCCTTTCAAACTCGGGGCTCAGAATAATTTGTCCTAATGAGCCCATAGTCTTCTTATTCAAGACACTAAGTCTAAGTGACTTAACTTTAAGTTATGAAGTTGAGAAGATGGACCAGTATCAAATTAAGACAGTTGGGAAACATACCTTACTGATTTATTATCAATGTATATATATATATATATATATATATATATATATATATATATATATATATATATATATATATATATATATATATATATATATATATATATATATACTAGCGACCCGTCCCGATCTAGTTCAGGTTAAAAAAACTGTGTATTTTAAATAAGTATTATGCAGGTACGTTTTAGTTTAAAATTTAATAAGCAACATTTTTTATTTTAATTTATTTTGATAAATTTCGAGGCATTAGCGTTATGTGATTCTAATTGATTTGTAATGTTCAATGTTAAGAGTATGCTATATATCTTCTCCTCTGCTGCCTCAAATACATATAAAGGTTTTGACGGTTTTCATGCTACCATCGTGATATGTACTTCTTTCACGTGTTCCCAAACCTCAGCATTCAGTTCAAAGAGAACCGTCAACCATTCTGACATTACGGGTGATGCGCAATCCGGATTTGCTTTTACGTATCCGCTCTCTCTCTTTATAATAGTATATATATATATTTTGACTTAGATTGCTCTCTTAGGTATTGAGAATTAAGAGTTTATGTAAAAATAAAGTATTCATGGACCTTCCTCAATTAACTAGTTTTAGTTTATTGCTGAGAACACTTAAAAAAAAAACATACGCATAAACTCATGTTACACCAGCCAAAGCACAATCAGCTGGCATATAAGTCTGTAAGTCTTCCTCTGCATATTGTAATGAGATTCAACCATACTCCTTTATATGTTTACTATTGTTTTAATTTAAAGAGTAATATTGACTAAAACTTTGGTTAGTGTGATAATTTTTTATTTTTGCAATTTTTTTCTTTTGAAATGGTTTAATTGCATTTCGAACTTAATAATGTTTGAAAAAGATAAGGTCTTAGAGTCTTCAAATTATAAAATAATATTTAATATGTTTAAGCATTACCAAAATGATGCTGATGGCCTTTGTACAAGACTGATGCTATCTGTTCCCAAAAAAGGAGGACCTGAATTTTCAGTAGATTCTCAAGAATTTGAAAAAGCTGGTTGGACAATAAAAATGGATGATTTAAAGCTTGGAGAGGTTCTTGGAAAAGGGGAATTTGGTGGTATGAATCACGTTTTTTTGGTTTTTAGCCTACTTTCCCAGTAAAAGTCCGAGAAAGAGGAAAAAAGCATGAAAGAAGGCTTAATGCATCTTAAAAATATCCCGAAAAAACAAAAAAAAGTGAAAAATAAATAAAATAGTTAGATAAATATTGAAAAATTAAAAATTGGAAAGTAGGGTATTGAGATGGGGAAAAATGTCTGTCGGTCTGTCTGTCTGTCCCCCTCTAATAACTTTTGAATGAATAGTCCGATTCAAACAAACTTTTTTTTGTTCGAAAGATCTCGGCGAGTACACCTCATTCCCATATTTCACTTTTTGATTTGAACTATTTTTTGTTCAATTTTGAACAGTTCAAAAAAACTTAAAATTAGCGCCTACGGGGAAATTCAAGGCAATTCCGAACTGTGAGGTGAATTTGCTTCAAACAAACTTTGTAGGAAAAAACTTTTGATGAAAAACTTGTATATATAAAATATCTTTTTGATTTGAACAATTTTCCGTTCAATTTTGAACAGTTCAAATCCCTTAACATTAGCGCCTACGGGGAAACTGAAAGTTAATGTAGATTCCGTACTTGAAGGTGGATTTACTTCAAAAAAATTTTGTTGGAAACAGCTCTCGACGCCAAACTCCAGACTCGGAGAATTTAGGGGCACCTGACTCCGACTCGACTCCTGTGCCCGATAATTAATCGGACTCCGACTCCCCGACTACGACTCTGACTTCGTAGCTTTGGCAAAAATTTATACACGGAGGACAGATAACTGACTCTGATTTTTGGATATTCGACTCCGACTCCTTTATCCCAAAATGAGATTGACTCCGACTCCGCAGCTATGGTTTTAACTGTGAAATAATTATTGTTGGTATGACTTGTCTTTATTTTGAAGCTAAAGTTTTAATTTAGGCATTCAGTTTTCGGCGAATAAACTCGAAGTCATTCATGTTTCTACATAAAGATATACGCAGACGATTTTTTTTTTTTTTGACAATGAAAATTATTTCTTTAAGTTGACATTTTATTGTTTTTATTTATTTTGGTAATTGCATTAATTCATTTAAAAAATTATTTTTGGCAACAGGGGGGAAAAAGAAACGATTTTTTTATATGATGTATTTATTTTAATAAGCTTATTAATTTTAATTATTATTTTTTCGTTTTGAAAGCTGTTAAAGATTTTATGGAAAAAAGTGTATTAGATGTTTTGTTTAAAAGGTGCTGCTTTTTTTTTTAAGATGAGTGAAAAATATTTTATTCCTAGAAATCAGCTTAAAATATTTAAAAAATATATTTGAAACAATTTGCAAATTTTAGCTATTTTTGAGAATATTGATCAGGTACTAGAAAGTAGTATGGGTATATGGGAAAGTAGGCTCGTTTAGTTCTAGACAGAACTTCTTGTTCAAGGTCTTGTTTTTTAGGTTTTATCTTTGCTTAGTAAAAACTATATATTTTTAGATGTTGTACTGGGATGTTTTAGAGGTCAAAAAGTTGCCGTGAAAGTGTTAAAAGATAACAGCAAGCCTGCTCAAACCTTTTTGGCTGAAGCATCCGTCATGACGTAAGTTTTATGTTTGTTTATGAAGTATTAAAAATTTTTAGCAAATACAGTTTTTACAGTAAAAATAACAACTATGACGACCAGTAATGGCATCAGAAATTTAATGAGACGAGAAAAGATTGATAAATCAACCAATTGTCTATAAATTTTACTTTTTACTATCCCAAAGTGGAGTTTGTATTAAACTGATAGATTCTGTTGAATAAAACAGAATGTTTACACTGCTTTGTATGTTGTTTGACCTTATCATATTTCCCTATATCAAGTTTTCAGAATTTTGACTCTGCTTACCTTAAAAAGGAGTGTCTTACCTGTAATCCTCAGATCATTACCACTTTACCATTTGCATGCAAGAAAAAAAAATGTTTGATTGTAAATAATATTTTTTGAGAATTATTTTTCAAAAATTTTGATTTAAACTTCTTGAAGCATCTCTTTCTAGATATACACACATGTGTATGAGTGTGAAAACATTCTTTATGTAAAATGTGCATTAATAATTTAAGCATCCTTGTCCTCTTAATAATAATCTTGTGAAATAATAAAAGTTGAACTTGTTGACCCTGATGAAGTAAATACATTTTAAAGAAACATCTTTTGTATTATATATAAAATTGATTTGAATATTATCATTTTTTTTTAGCTCCTTGTGCCACAAAAATCTTGTACAACTTTTAGGTGTGGTCTTCAATTGGCCTTCTATATACATTGTAACTGAATACATGTCCAAAGGATCTCTAGTGGATTATCTGCGGTCAAGAGGAAGATTGCATGTAACAAAAAATGATCAAATTCATTTTGCTACGTGAGTACTAAAATGGCTCATTAGTTTTTAAAATGCTCATGCTCTGAAATGAGTTGTGCAATTTTACTGTGAAAGTCAATAATTCAATTGCAAGTGGTGATTAAAATGGAACTCATTAAGTCGCTATTATAGATTTATTAAAACCTGATTAATAGAGATGTATGTATATAAGCTTGTGATAGGAACAGGGGATCCTCGGGTGTGGTGTGGTGTATATAAGCTTTAGTTTTTTAACAAGCAAAGTGCCAAAACTGTATGATCTGGAAACCTTATTTTCATATATAAATGATTTAAAAGCAGTTTTTAAATAAAAATTCACACAAAACTGAAAAGATTCAGGAACTGAGCTTCTATACAGTGACTGATACTGGGAGTGGGTCATGACCCCCCCCCCCCCCAAACCATCAACAACAGTATCCGTCCACATTTTGTTCAAACACTTTATGCATAAAATAGAAACAAATACAGTATCTTTACAATTCATTTATTATTTTTGGCCATAAGGTCATTCTAATTCTTAAAAGGTTACTGTGAGGTGAAAAAGTATGAACCCCTGTATTATGTTATAAATAGAACCATTTTTTGGAGTCCTTAAGTTAAAAACTAGAATGGGTCAATCAGGCCCGGATCTATAAATTTTGAGCCTCCCTGCAAGAAAATCTATAGGACCCCTATTTAAAGACCAGCAGTGCATATTTTCCACATTAATAATTTTTAGTGCTAGTTTTTTTCAATTTCACGAGCCGTTGGGTCCTTTAAGGATGTCCCTCTGGGGTCTGCGGGTACGCAGATTCGGGCCTGAGTTCCATACCCTTTTGGCATTTGAAAATAGGTGCAAAAGTACCTCTCTGCCAAGTTTAGATGAGATCCAGCATAGACTGGATTTGTATCGGGAACATACCCACACATTCTCTGTTTCATTTACATAGAATTATCACCATTTTAATAATTTCAAATGATAATTGCTGTCTTTTCATTTTTCACCTGCATATTTAAAAAAAAAAAAAAAAAAAACATGCACACACACACACACACTTAATTGGCTTTATATATTTATGAATACTTAATACTATAAGGGTTTTTTCTGCTTGTTGTTTCATATTTAAATTACAGTAGACTCCCGATTATCCGCGAGCGGTTTATCCGCGGGGCGGATTATCCGCGAATCAATCAACAATCACGAACATGTATTTTTGCAGTAAAAAGCAAATACCAGTGGCTGTTTTTTTTTTTTTTTTTTTTGAAAAATTGTAAATTTACACTCAGTTGTTTTTGCTTGATTGATTGATTTAATTTAATTTTATTACTATTGTTATTATTTTTGTGCGTTCTTCATCGTACATACACTTGTTTGTTATTGATGTTACGTTCGGTTGTGCAAAAATACAAAGCATTTGTACTATACTCCATATATATTTTCACTGTTTGCAGAAAGTGTTATGCATCAATACAGTTAAGAATGCGAGATAGGACAATTTTTACCTGATTTGTCCCCCATTTTAGTCTTTTTGCGGTTATCCGCGATTTTTATTATCCGCGGCACTTGTGCCACCCAATTCCGCGGATAATCGGGAGTTTACTGTAGTTTATAGTACAGTATTGTGGCAATTAATTGGGAAATGCCTTTTTTTTTTTTTCAAAAATATCAGTTTTATTCTAGTTTTACATGAATGCATTTGAAACTAATGATTAATATGACCTCCCCAAGACTTAATAACATCACAGACACATTTTGACAGGAAATGTACTAGATTGGCACATATAGTTTTAATTCTAATGTCTTAAAACCATATGTCAATAACAGACAAAATTAGCTTTTCCATCGCAGTACTGTCAAACTTATGAAGACTTTTTTTAACGATAGCCCGTGAAATTTCAATCAAATTTAAGTGGGTGAGTTTCTGGGCCAATCCAGTAGAGTAAGTTTGTTTTTAGAGCAATTTGCTTTGATGTGAGACATCTCCTGCCGTCGTGTTGAAAAACACCATCTCCGTTCGACCTAAGTTTAGAAATGGTTGGAAGCACCTTTTGGGTCAGTATTGGTTTGTAGCTGGCACTCTTCATCATTCCATCTACAGGAACAAGGTATTCTGTCCCTGAAATACAGAAACAACCCCAAAACATCCTTTTGGGCGGATACTTTGGCGCTTGATTAATGTGGTGTGGACAAAGAGGTTCTCCTTTGCTCCTTCTCATGAACCTGGGCTCTAAATCCCTGAACCACAAAATGTATTTTGTCATAAAATAAAACCTATTTCCAGTCTTTCTCAGTCCATGTTTTATATTTCCGTGCCCATTCTAACCTTTTCTTCTTCATGTAAGGCATGAGAAGCTGCTTCTTGTATGGTCGATTTGCTTTCCACCCACGTTCTAAAAGCCTATGTCTCACTGTTGAAGGTGCAATGTCAACACCAGCTGCCACCATGGACTTGGACAGTTCAAAACTAATTAATCGAGGATTCATAACACTCATTTGATGTAAATTTTTGTCATGCGCCAAAATTGATCTTTTTTGGTTTCAGCATTCCCTGTTGTCTTAAACCGCTGCCATATCCTCCCGACACTTGATTTACTCACTCATATTTTGCCTATTTCTTCTAAAGTTTTAGAAGTGTGTTCTCTAAGTGCAATCACTTCAGCATGTGTTTCAGGGCTGATATCCGTGACTCTAATTACTCCCACAACAAGCAAGCAATTAACACTGCCAACTTCTAGCCTCTTGGCAGAAGAATTTATATGCCTGCTACTTACCTGATGCGTACAAACAGCTACTAGTTTGACAATAACTGCCATTTGAACTCTGAGCTGAATTTGAGTGCTTATTCGTTTGCTTACATGTGATAAAACAAAAAAAAAAAAAAAAAAAAAATCCAAATTAACTGCCACAATACTGTAGGAAAGTTGTTGTAATGTGTTATAATTTTAAAGAAAAATTGAAAAGCTACAATATTTAAATTTTACATCTGAGTGCTTTCTCTGTAAAGGTCAAGATTTACGGTCGCCAAATTTGAAATTGAAAACTGAGTCGCCACGTGGCGACTCGGTTTTCAAAATTGGCGACCCCAAAAAATTTCTACAGTCGCCAACTTTTTTTGGGGGTTATTTTTACTTTAGATCCCAAGAAAAGAATTCACTCTACAGATGCAGCAGTTCAATAAGGATTCCCCGATAGAGACCGTACTCCGATTGAATGTTGTTTATTTTACAAAGCTTGCATGTACTTTATCTCTGCTTGCCTGTATGTTGGTTATTTTACGTTGCTTGAATGTTCCTCTTACGCGATTCAGGCCATGTAAAAAAAGCAAGAATACAGTGAATTAGGAAACTATTTGCACAAGATCAGAGCGTTTGCTCCTCTGTCTTGACTCTTTGTTTTTCAAGTAATTAGCGTACTATATTTTAGATTATATTTCAGATAAATTTTGATTATACCTTCAAAGTAATTACTTTTCACGTTTTTAGTTTAGTTGCTCAAATGGTATATTGAATTCAAACTTTTATTTTTTTACATCGTATTATACACTGCCTCAGATTATACGAAGCTTTTTTTTCCCCTTCAGGCCCATTTTAGAACCTGCAGATTATAGACCGCCCGCCGATAATACGCAGGAAAATATGGTTATTAAATTACAGGGTTCGTAAGCTCCGGGAAAACCTGTAATTGTCAGGGAAAATGACATAGTTAAAAATGTTAGTGAAATTTCAAATTTTGCCCCAAAAATGTTTTTTCTAATTTTTTCCCAAGGAATTTTGTACCTTGAGTTCTAATCTTCGTTTTTATCGATGTTTCCTAAAAAAAATAAAAGTTTTGAGTCAAAATGACGCTGGCAATAAAATAAAAACGGCGACCCCTCGAAAAAAACTTCCGAGGACGCCATTTTTGCCCCTCAATAGTTCCAAAGAAGAAAATTCCTAGGGTGAACGGGAATTATGCAAATTTAACGGGAGAAGAACATTTTTTTGCATCTAAAGCACAAGCCTGCGGATGGTAGGGTCAATTGGAAAAATCGTTTTTAATCGAAAAGTCTATTCAGCTACGAATGAAACTTAGTCACCATTTTTGGTCATTCATAAGATGGAAATAGATTTGATGCTTAAATGCCTAAGTTTCCGAAAACAAAGCAGAATTGGATGTTTCCTTTAAGTGCAAACTAATGAAAACAATGCAAAATGTGCTGCAACTTGTTTTTTTTTTAATTTTATTTTAAATATGTAATTTTCTTGAGAAATGAAAATTTTTGTTCTTAAAATTTAATCTTATCCTCATTGCCTTGGACTCAAATGTGCTAAAAACTTTTCAACTGAATTGTAGTTTCATGAAGATTTATTATTTTTAAATTGTTTTCATGCTACAAATTAAAAAAATTATTTCTTAATTTTTGTCGTAGCCGCCATATTTGGTCGTTCCCGAGATGGTAGTACACAAGACGTTTTAAGTGCCTAAGTTTCCGAAAATGGCATTGGATATTTATTGCAATGCAAACTATTGATAACGATGCAAAATGTGCCCTTTTTCCCCGGGTAATTCATAATTATTTTCTGGAAAAATGCGAAATTTTATCTCCAGAACATTTTTTTTAATTCTGATTTAGATGCTTATGTGCTAAAAACTGTCTCTCTCGCTAAAAAATCTCATAATTGTAGTTTTTTAAGGGAAAATTATTATTTATAACTACTTTTATGCTACAAATTCAAAAATCTTAAATTTTTTTACTTAATCGCCATATTTGGTCGTTTGCGAGATGGAAGATAAAAATTTACAAAAACATAATTATATGTTTATCTCAATGTCTATTGAAAGTCTATTGAAAGAAATGTCTATTGAAAGTAAATGTGCAAAAAAGAAAATTTTTAATTTTAATGCAAAAATCCTTTATATGCAATCGGGGGGGGGGGGGACTGATTATTGGCATTGACCTATGATCGACGGATGTTGACTTTGGTTAGAATGCATTATATGGTATGCCCATCGATGCAACAAGTTAATCATATTTATACTGAAAACTAGCTTATAAAAGCTTTGTACTTTGCTCAATATGTTTTGTGCTACATACTAATAAGAAAATAAAAAGAAGAATCATAAACCAAAAGCGGAGAAAGATTGCTGCCGATTAAAGCAAAACGCTAATATGAATGGCATGTGGCATCAAAAAAAAAACGTTAAAATAAGTTGAAAGTACTTTGTTTTTAACAAATAGTAAAACAATATTGAACAAAATGTTTTAAAAAAAATTTTAAAAACTTAAATTGTAACAGAAATTGTTTTTTAAAAATCCAAGGTTTTTTTTTTTTTTCAAGTGGGAAAGTTTTAATTCTTATGCATTGCTACTTTGAACAATTTTGACAATTTTGAAAATATTGTTACTTACTTAATTTTGAATGAAGCGAGTAACCTGGAATTTTCTAAAAAATAACCTCGAAAAGTCGGGGATTTTTTTTAAAACCAAAAGTGTAGGAACCCTGTACTTTTTTTCAAATTCTCTTTCTAAAACAATTTTATGTTTTGCTTTAAATCTTGTTCTGAAAGTATGAAAAAAAAAAAAAAAACACCATAATGTATGTTTTTTTACATAAACCCTCGAAGGTCGTTTCGATCCTATTTGATTCCCAATTAACTCAAACAGCCTTTATTCTGAAAATTGTTAAAATAAGAAAACAAATTAGATAATTTAAAACTTGAAAAGGCAACTTGTTTTTGACTGCACAAAGCACCCCCCACCATGCTCCCCGTTTTATCATTTGCCATAGCCAATGTTTCATGTTGTCCCTTAAATCCTGTATTTCATTAAAAATCCTATACATCATTAAAAACAGAAAGAAAAAAAACTTTTCTTCTATAAACTGCATCTTATATTTCTGCTGTCATGTGGACGCTAATACTCGTGATCGATTGGGAATACGTTCCATTGAAAATTGTTTAAACAACAGGGGCTAGTTTCTATTTATTCAAATAACTGTTGTAATTTTTTAATCTTCAATCACATCAGATTGAAATATAAGCCAAATAGCCAGTCCTTTGATCGTTTTCTCTTCATAGTCATCCTAACATGGCGACGCTGCATATGGAACGTAGTCGCCATGTTTGGTCATACTCTTAGTTCAAATAATGCAAAAATAATGTTTTTTTTTTTTTTTTTTGAAAATATATTCTTGATAAATGCCAAATTGTATATTACTGGAGGAGGTTTGTAGTTAAAAAATTTTATACAAAAAAAAAAAAAAAAAAAAACTAATAACCTTAATTATTGAAAAAATTCAAATCATATGTTTATCTAATATTTTTTTCTATTCCCTTCGTGCTAATTTTCTTACAATTAATTCTTTTCATTAAACTAGTTAACTGAAAAGTGCATGTTGATTTTTACTGCCATGGCGTTTGCAATGATTTACAAAAATATTTTAAGGGAATTTGTTGTTTTTATGGGAAATTCTTTTTTTTTTTTTCACTGTAGGACCATGGTATTGTGTACACTACTTTATTTTTGGTTTAATGATTTTTTTTTCTTACGAAACTTTAAAATGGGTGGAATAAACCATTTGCTTCAGGAGCTCCTAACCTTCACCCAATGCCTCTTATATTTCCATGATTAATATAATTTATATTTCTTGTTAGTATTCCTTTAGCATCACTTTCATAATATTTGTTTCAAAAAATACAAATTGAAATCCCCCACCCCCATTCTCCTACTAGAGCGCTGTTTTTGAAACCCGGTAAAACTGGTGGCCACCAAGTTTTTTGAGTCTGGTGGCCATTGGCCACTTGAAAATTTTCTAAATCTTGAGGTCTATTTCTCTGACATTTAAATTACATTTGAAAGTTGTAATATTAGTTGTACTATGGTATAATACTTTGACTTTCATTTATTGTACAAAAAAAAAAGTTTGTTTACCAATTGTTGAATATTTACATTTGAGTATCATCTGAATGTTAAAGTATTCTGCCGAACTGAATTTTCTGTTTGTCTGCCAAATAGCCGAATGCCAAATAATCTTTAGAGTCATGATCTAGTAAATAACCATCGATACAACTGTAATGTAAATAACTATTAATGTAACCAAAACTTGTATAAATAACCTTCTTTTAATTTGTTTTAAAACTAGAGACACTTGTGCTGGCATGGAATATCTAGAATCTCGCCAGGTAATTCATCGAGACTTGGCAGCTCGCAATGTCTTGATATCTGATGACAGTGTAGCCAAGGTTTGTAAATTTTAATGATATTGCCAACAAATATTATATTGATTTAGGTTTTTAGAACTTTTACTTATCATTTAATAATTCTCTTATTTATTCATTCATTCACTTATTATCTTATTCATTCACCTTTTTATTAACTGATTTGTTTTTCTCATTTACTAACTTATTCATTTGTTTATTTTCTTTTTCATTTAATCATTCATTCTTGTATTTACGCATTTATTTGATCAAAACTATCTATACATATAATAAAGCAAGATGTTTATGTGTGTGTTTCTTTCGAGCATCCAGGGAAAGTGGTAAGGTCTAGAAAGATGAAATTTGGTATACAGGGGCAACTTTTGCCGACAAAGTGCACCTTGGGCTTTGATTTTTGGTATTTTAATTTTAAAAAAAATTATTGAATGTTTCATGTGATTTTTAGCAGTTTTTAGCTCTTTTTACGCCACAGAACCCGAACCAATTGTGCCAGAAAAATATTTTTTGTACTAAAATGCAGCAGATCTAATTCCTAACATGATGAGAAAAACATTAAAGCAGATTGACCGATTTTTGTAATTTTTTTTTATGAATTTTTGAAAAAACCTTTATTTTGCCCTTTTTTGGGGGGTTTCATTTTTTGCTTAACCCATCCCTCAAAAAGCATTGAAGCCTCTTTTCTAAAATTTAACTGCATAATAATCAAAACATTTGTCCCTCTTCAGAAGAATTTTTTTTCAAAAATATGCAATAGTTTTTTTTTCTACAATTTTTTTAATGCAAAACAACATCATCAAATCTTCACGCATCAGTCGAATCGGTTGAAAAAAAAACCATTCTTTTCTTATCTGATAGAGCTCGACCGATGGCATTTTTTGGCCGATGGGCCGATGCCGATTGTTGGCAGATTGTTCAAAGATGGCCGATGGCCGATTGTTTTCCTGCAAATGGCCGATTGCCGATGCCGTTGGCCGATGGCAAAAAAAAAAAAAAAACCATAGAAATAAATTGATAACAATGTCAGGGATTTAAAAGATCATTGATTTATTTCACTTTACTTCCTTTCTACGAATAAGGAATTGTAATCACAAAAAAAAAAAAAAAAAAAATCAGATTTCGATCTAAATTTCTATTTTACGACCACCCAATTGAAACTTCACAAGTTTTTTCGGCACATTTGTACATGCATATGTACCTAAGAACATATAGATGATCGAAATATCCATTTTGAACGCCTCCTTAGTTAATTATCGTAAATTCTCTTGTGACGTCTTCATGCGCGTAAACTTGCGTCACTCAAAAACGTTATGAAATCGTAAGTTGAAAACTCATACGAGGGCAAGTTGCATAAAACTTTACCCTGAATAGTTCACATTACCGAAGTACATCTATCTACAAAATAGTCACCTTGAACGACTATGCACTTCTGCCAACGTTCGTATAGCTTTTAGGAGGACTCCTGGAAGACATTTATCGCAACCTCTTGCGCTGCTGCTTTAACTTCATCGTGGGGAAGAAGGCGACTTTCATGTTGAGGATGCACGGTTCGATTGGTCAATACTCTGATATGACAAACAAATAACATAACGTTTTATCGGACTTAGCTCCGTGCGACTTGTACCTGTTCCCAGCAAAAAAAAAAAAAAACATTTGCATGGACGCCGCTTTCTTCCGTCAGGAGAAGGTAAAGCAGCATCACAGAATGTAGCGAAAAATGGCTTCCAGGAGTGTTTCCAAAAGTTATATGAACACTGGCAGAAGTACATAGTAGTTCAAGGGTAACCTTTTGAAGGTGGATGTGCTTCGGTAATGTGAACTATTCTGGGTAGGGTTTTATACAGCTTGTCCCCAAATTTTTGGATCGTACTACGTACAATCTGTATAGGGTGTAGTTATACTTCTCCTTTTTTGACTGCTGTATGATGGAAGACAAAGAACAACAGCTATAAAATTTAAAAAAATAAAAATAAAATAAAAAGAAAAAGAAGAAGAAAAACAAAGAGGCTGTTTAATAACCAACTGATTTGTTTTTTTTTTAATTGAACATATAACTAAGATTTCAGTAATATTATAATAATGTATGGATTTAGGTACACTGAATATAGTTAAAAAACATTAAATTATATTGTTTAATTATTCGAAAAGTGAATAAATAAATAAGAATAAAACTATGAAACCGTCAACAAATTACGCAATTAAAGTGGAAAGATTGCACGTAGACATTTTTTAGTCATCAAATTAAACAAAAAAGGTAACAGATAAATTACAATATTAAATCATAATAGTTATATTTTTATACTTATTTAAAAGTTATGAACTGAAAAGTTTGCATTTTTCATAAAAGCTATAAACAGTGACATAAATTTTGCGAAAAAAAGAAATAGCCATGAAAAGAGCGAGGTTCTTAAAACGCAGCCACAATAAACAAACTCAATATTTAGACCAAGTTAATAACTGAATACATATACTACTCGATCTGATGTTTGCACACGTAATATTGAACAATTTGATTGTTTAATCTCTTATGAAGCACTACAAACAAGTTCAAATTAAATTTTTCAATTTAACAATAATTTTCTGAAATTCAAAAATTTGCATAATAGAAAATCCTTCAAACTTTTCTATAACATATTATTAGAAATATGATGAAAACGAAAATAACTTATTCATTGATTTTATATAAATACATAAAAATAGTTACTTACAACAGAACAAAAAATCGATCGCTATTAATGATGCCAAAAAGATAGCGCATTACGAAATATAGGTGAAACAAGTATAAGAAATACGCAAAATGATATTTCTTGATCAAAATAAATAATTGCTAAATATTCAAGAAATGCTTGAAACGACGAGTGTGGGTTAGGGGGGCCACCCTCTGATTTTGGAGTAACTCACAACATTAAACTTCGGCCCCAACTTCGGCCTCGTTTATTTTAGTACAGAACCGCTACTACCAACGCCTAGAAAAGTTTCTGAAGCTACTCCAGCACTTCCGAAGAAAAAAATTCAAAAGTCCCTTTGATTTCCAAGTTATGCTACCATTGAAAACGTCTTTAATCAATTTCTTACATTAATGCTCTGAATTCTTCCTAAACAATAGATAAAGCTTGAAAAGAAACTCTAATTTTATGGATGGTGTTAGTTTTAAGCAACTCAGAAGAACAACTAGAGTTTAATTTCAGAAACTGGGATTTGGAGGAGGGGCTCGCAAGTTTTCTCGGAAATACAAAAAATAGTCGTAAAAAATAGAGTTTAAAATAATCATAAACATTGAGTAGAAATACCCTTTTAAAACTTGCACCCGAGTTTGTTTTGACGTGCAGTGGCGGATTTAAAATATAGCAAATGTTGCAATTGCGCGTGAGGCCCCATAACCATACTGGAACCGTAGGAGTTACAACAATGCTTATGATAAATGTTTTACAACTTCTGTGATAGAGAAATAGGGCCCCAAAATGTATTTCGACGGGCCCCAAACTTGTAGCTCCGCCGAAGCGATACAGAAAAGATTGCATTACTGTGATTCATAATACAAATATAGAAAAATTAAAAATTACCTTCCGTTCAACGGGAACCTAACAAAATGAAACAAAACCGGTTTCGACATCTCATATTTGTTTCCATAGTCTCCAATTCGGCAATATATCACCAAATGATCGTCAGTCTGAGACGCTATATGAGTTTTGCATTGAAATAAGTAATTAATAGCCACAAAAAATGAGTAAATAGGATTTTTAGAACATCCGATCGAAATCAAAAAGGGAAGTGCACAACTGGAACGTACGCACATCCCACATGCGAAAATTTAGCCTTCTACAGCTTACCATTTTTGAGTTATGACTTAGAAGAGATACATACGTACATTCATCCGCAAGAAACAACGCAATAATTAACTTGTTTGGTACCTGAATGCAGTATTAAAAACTCTTCCAGTTGTGACTAAAATAGAAATTCATACTGAAATTTAAGTAAACAATTTATATAAAAACAATAACTCCCTTTACTTTTTATTAAAAAGTAAAACAACAAAGGTCCTTTTTTTTTCAAAAACATCGGCCAATTCCATCGGCTTTTCGATGTTTTTTAAGGCCGATGGGCCGATGTTTCCTGCAAGTTAGCATCGGCCGCCGATGCCGATGCCGATGGCTAAATTGTTGAACCATCGGCGCCGATGCATCGGCCAGGCCGATGCATCGGTCGAGTCCTATTATCTGAGACATCAGACCCTGGATTTCGATTCAGTACTGTGGATCGCTACAATGTTTATCTTTTTTTTTTTTTTTTTGATCTTCCAGCAGCACTTGCTTTTTTTATTTTATTTAGGGATTGCCCCCCTTTATTTCTTTTTTCTCTCCCCCTCACCCACCTGGCTGTAGGTTTTGCTGTATCAATACTACGTTACATAGTTGTGCACATTTGATTCAATTAAAACAGTGAGTTTTTTTTCTTTTCTTTGGCAAACTCTACTTTTTGCACACTACGGGAATAAAGTAGAGAACATTTTTTGCGCTATTTAATTAAATAAAAACAGCGGTTTTCGGAGGGATCTTTATTTTTATTATGGAATAGGCGGGGAGGATAAAATCAATAGAGATGGATGGTAGATAGCCACCGAAGGTGGCAATCTTGGTGTAAAAAGATGAATGTCACAAAACACAACTGGAAATAGATATAGAAAATACTTGATTCAAATTAATATTGAAAAAGACTGATATAAATTGATTAAAACCGCTGCCAAATTTATTTAAACAGCCACTGCAGGCGGCAAGCTTGGCATAAAAAGGTGACTGATAGGTTTGCCAAACAGCCGCCGTAGGTGTCTGCTTGCATAAGGCGAATGGTGTAAAAAAGAGAACTAGCTGGTTGACGCAGGCGGCTAGTCTTTAATAATCAAGTAGAAAATATTTCATTAGAAAAATATTTTATTTTTCGCTTTGCACCATGAAGAAAAGAAGCAGTGGCGGCGCGTCACTATGGGCTGGGTGGGCCAGGCCCACCCAGAAAAATTGTACACCACTAAATAGATCATGTCAAAATAACGTTTAGTATTTCGCTAAAAAAATTTTAAAAAAGAAAACAACAAACAAACAACGAATTGGGGACATGAAACACATTTTAAATCTCTAACACTCTGCATATCGCTTCTAAAATGTTAGCGTTTCGCTTGCAAGCTCTGAGAATGATTCATGGAGCTGCGACTGGTTTGCCCCTCGATTGACTTGCCACACCTCCGCTCTTAACCAATCACAACGATTCAATCAGACACCAAAACGGCAAGTCCGTGTCACTCCGATTTCTGCTGTGTGGGTTCCCGCTCCCTAGCCCTCCGAAAAATAGCTTTACCCCCAACAGCAGTAGAAGGGCAATGGCAGGTGGGGAAGGATTTGACACACGTCACTTGTACGAAACAACAGTTCAAAAAAGGGCAAAAAATGATTAGCCCACTGAATGAAAGAAAGTACTCTTATCGTTTTCCACCGTCCTTCTTTTATATTTGTCTTTAATCTTAAATTTCTGTTAGTATCTGGAACTGGCATTTACCATTTTATGGGTTCCCTCCGATTCTACCGCATCGCATCGTGAGCGTATTTTTATTTATTTATTTTTCTGTTTGGAACTAATATGATCGAAATTTCTGAATGAAGAGTTTGTTTTCGTATAGTTGGTTTTGAGTGTGAAAAGTTCTGAATTGGTCAGAAACTTTTACAAAAAAACTTCAATTGGACGAGATCTATTCAATTTTCTTTTTTGTTCTGATATTTGGCGAAAATAATAAGTATTAATCGTACAATAGGTCTTATTGATATGTGTTTTCTATTCTGTAGTACTCTAAGGCGGAACAAACCTAATTTATTTCAATTTGATCCAGTACATCGCTTTAAATCCTTAAAGGCGTAGGGCCACATAACCTCAAAAATGACCAAACTATTCGATTTTTTTATTTTTTGTTTTAAAACTTCAGATTGTTTCAAACTTTATGAAAAAGAGTTTCAACGCTTAGTTTAATTATTTAAAAAGTTATTGGCTTTAGGTCACTCACACTAGGTGCGCTTTTTCTTGATTTCCAACTGTTTTTGAGCAATCATGAATTGCTTATTGTTTTCACTTGACCGTTGAACGACGTATGCTTTTGATTTTAGTTTTCTATTCTTATACTATTGGCCATACTTAAACGAATACCGTCGGTTCCAAGAAATATTCGATTAAGCTGGAAAATTTTATTTATCTTTCCTCGTTGACAACTTTTGCTTAAAACGTAATAACAAATCAATATCTAAGTAATAGAAAAAAAAATGTTTTTGATTAAAAAGCGTTTTAAATAAGCTAAGTAATCAACAAAATAGTATAATAACTAAGTATATATAATACAAGTACATATGAAAATTATAAATATGCAACTTACAACTTGAGGTATTAAATCTTTGCTTTGACACCTTTTTTCAGTTCATATTTTTTGGAGAAATTCCATAATAGTGGATTCCTTGCTCAGGGTATTTGTGAACACTTTTCTAAATTCAATTACCGCGTTTTACGTAATCAGTAATTATCAATTTCTTATTTTCTGCAATGTTAATATTTTGTTGTGTTTTTTAATTTATTTATCGACTGTCTGTTGGTAATGGCATTGGTAACTATAAGAGAAACTAGATAGAATAATGGAAATGTTTTGATGTAAAATTAATGTTTTTTCGCCCGTCGTTTGCCGAAAAATGCTATTTTAAATTTTTATGTCAATAATTGCTCTTATTTAATTTATTTTTAACGTATTCAAAAATTTTGTTTAGCAAAAATATATGTGAAAGCTGATTACTATTATTCGATTTTCCGAAGAAATTATTCGATAAAGCGGGGATTTCTAACATTACATCTATAAGGGGGATCTCTAACATTACATCTATAGGGGGGATCTCTAACATTACATCTATAAATTTGGTTCCTAGAGATTTTACCCGATTAAGCGGGGCTGACAGTAATGCAGGCATTCATGTGCCTCGGAATCGAATTATTTATTAACGACCTTCTGGACTTTACACAATCCTTTTTACGCGAAAATAATATCCAGCACATAATATCCAGCCCCAGGCATTCATTTGAATTTTGACGTCAGGAATTCAAACTATGGTTGCGATAAAAGCCATTAGTAGAAAAAAGAAATTCCTCCTATTGCAATTCGCGATAGTGAAAAGCATTATTTGAATTCAAGATCTCAAAATTTAAACTTTTAAAAAACTGAAATATTCTTCAGTGTTTTGATTTTATGAAAGGGCATGAAAAATAATTATTGGTTAATAAGTAAGCGCATACAAAGATTTCAAAGAATTACATATTTTAATGAAATGTTTCAAAAAATGCTATTAATGTGATGACCCCTAGGTATTGTGATGTAGTTTCACACAATAAAAATTGAAGTTAATTATAATTTCGATATATGAAGAATATACTAGCGATTGAGGAAACGGCTTCTAAAAAAATAGTTACCAATTTCGTAATTTGATATACGGAAGCATGCTAAAACGAAAGTTAATGCTTTTGTGTGATCATGTGCTCGTGTTGGCATCAAGAGTGTAATGTAGTAGTTTGATTAATGCGGTGCGTTATTTATTATTAGTTGGGCATGGGATGGGTGTCTTATCTTTAAATTTAGGTTGTTTACCTTAAATTTTCAAAAAATGCTCAAGTGGATATTTTTCTAAAACAATTTCAACTTTGAAGTAGAAGAGAAGTTAGAAATGAAGCAACTGCAATAAAGACTATCTTATATTGTTCAGCATTACCAACTGCAGTCCTCTCCATTGTATCTGTATAAATATTGAGAAAACTTTATACAGCGAGCCCACCCGCTAAATTAAGGCACGAGCCGCCACTGAAAAGAAGTGAAATTCCGCCTTTTTTTGGAGGTACAAATTTACAGCCAAAAATAAAAAATAATGTTTCAAGGCAAGTTTTATTTTTAAATGTCATTCTTTATGCACCATAATTTTCAGAACAAATTTTGAACTTCTTCATTTTGAAGAAGTAAGTAATCTTAACTATTTCACTTTGCCCTTACATTCCCCTACTTGCTTTAAAAATGAAACATGGGGGACAAAATTTAGTTTGTATGCTAAGCATTATAATTTTATTTTTAAATATGAATTTTTTCTGCAGGGTTCGTACGGGTCATGGAAATTCTGGAAAGTCATAGGAAAAAAATAAGCAAATTTCAGACCTAGAAAAGTCATGGAAAATTTAAATTTTCATTCAAAGTCGAATTTATTTAAGGTAATGTAAAAATCATGGGCAAAGAGAAAGTAACTGTATCTAAAAGAGCAAATCTTGAGTGATTTAACAGTATTGCACATAAAAGCTATTAAAACTGGAAAATTGAACGATCCCAAAAACAATTCTGAATTTTGAAATCTCATTGCATCCACTTCTGTTACAGCCACTCGTCATTTTTGGCAATGTAATTTTATTTCTTGCACATCACTGATTTTGAATTTACCATTATTTTCAACACTTCTTACATTTTTTATTCTGTAGTAGCGAACTTGCACATTCTTCATTTTGCCAAGCCCACTCAAAAATGCAATTCGATTGCATCCGAGTTCGTTTCCATCACTAGTAAAAACTTTATTATTAAATTTATCAGAGTTTATTGTAATTTCTTGAAGGTTTTAGAAAATAAAGATCTTTAGTCAGGCGATAGCATACAGAAATAGGGGGATTCTAATACTCTAAAGCAGTAGTGCCCAACATATGACCTGCAAAACTCAATGTCAGGAGTCAAAACACCATGTTCTAGAATTTTTAAACCTATTAATTAGTATGCATTTTAATATGTGCAAATAAAAGTACATTTATATCAGAAAATCTATTCACTACTAAATTTATTTATTTTTTTAATAAATATCTGGCTTAGAAACATTAATTTACTACAGAATGTGACTTTACTTTAAAGAACCAAAATACTGTTATGTGGATGATTAAATGCATTGTTGATACTAAGGAAACTTTTGAAGCAAATTTATTGAAACTTATTAATGAGTCATTCAACCTTTATCCCATTCATTATCATTCTGCCTGTTTACAAAAAAAAAAAAAAGTTAGACATTAAACATCATTATATTCCATTCACTGTATTTTTACTTAAATTTATGTGATGAAGACAAATAAGAATAGCTTAAGTTTTCTAGTGAACACTGATATTTTTTCAATCACAAGTAAGTACTTCAATGAGGTCATGGCATTCATGTAAAAGTTTTGCTGATGCTCATTTCTAAGAAAAAATTGGCAGGCTTGATATTAAATTGTACTATTCTCTTCATGTAACAAGGTCATGAAAATTTTTATGAAGTCATGAAAAAGTTTTATAAAAGTCATGGAATTTTTTCATCCAAATAGAGTATGAACTTTGTATAAATCTCTTTGAATTGATTTCAACTTAGCATGACCATTTTTTGGTCAAAATATGGTTTGGATTCAATTATACTTCAATTATGTGGACATTGTACAAGACATAGCTGCTGTGGACATCCCTGCTAATGAATTCTCAGACTTTTAATTCTGTTAATTTAAAGCATTGTTAATTGAAAATTTAGTAATTTTTTGGTTCAAATAACAAATGAAAAAATCATATTTAATGATTAAAAAATTCTAGAAACCTGCCAAATTAGTTTGAATATGTTTATGGACAAACTTATTCAAACTAATTTGGTTCTCCCTTAGTTTGAGAATCTCCTTAGAATTTTCAGCAATCTACTGTCAACGTTGGGCTGAATTGTACAAAATACTAGATGTTGACATGGTGACTTTGTTGAATATAGAGTGTTAATATTTTTGTATAATTTTTTAGGTTTGTGACTTTGGTTTAGCTCGAGAACAGTCATTTAATCTTGAAGGAGGAAAGTTTCCAATAAAGTGGACTGCTCCAGAAGCACTACGGCACAGTGTATGATATTTTCAATTGTTTATATTAATTTTTGGCTTTTTTTTGCCCAATTTTTTTTATTTGTGAAAATTATTCTTTGCAGAACTTCTCAAACAAATCTGACATGTGGAGTTTTGGAATTTTGTTGTGGGAAATTTATTCTTTTGGTCGAGTGCCTTACCCTAGAATTGTAAGTATAAAAATTACGTTATTTCATCCACTATATGTTTTATTTGTTTAAAACATTGAACTGGTATGAAAATCAGGCATGTTTAAAATTATTTTTATCATAAATTTGTTAACTTAGAAACTCCTTGTTTAAGATTCATGTTCATGATAAAATGATCCACTTATGCTATTATTTCTCTAGTTAGGTAGATTATATTACAAATTTCTTAAATCCTTCTCATTAGCGAAACAAATTAATGTAAAATGAGGCAATTGAAAGTATCCTTTGATAAAGCTTGCATTGCAAGATTTGTTTTACATTACTTTTTCCTGTTTTGTCTTGCATTATTTTCCTGTTTTGTCTTAATTTGATTATATAGTTTTTTTTTAATTATAAACTTACATTATAAATAATAGTATTTACTCTTTCTTTTTTTCTGTAATTTCTTTTTTTTTTTAAATATTTTCTCATTCTCATCCTGGCAGTAAATCATAATTTAAGAAATAATGAAATCCTCAATGCTTCAAAGCATATTTAGCATTCTAGAGGCCATTTGAAACAATTAATTTAAAGTTTAATTGAATTCACTCATTGAGTGAGATGAAGGAAAAAATTTGTAAGTTAATGTTTTCTTGTTCCAATGAAAGAGCTTATGTTGACATCTCTACATAGTATGAAATAAAGTCTCTAAAAAGCGTCTGTGTGTTTGAACTCGCAACACTCGAGAACTACCTGGCCGATTTCGCTGAAATTTTCAGTTTATTCCTTTACATCCTGAAAAGGTTTGCAGACCAGTTCGAAAAAAATTCGATGAATAGTTATTTTTTATCCCAATTTAGGCCCAATTTTCACATAAATTCCTGAATATGGGGGTTAAAAATTACTTGCCCATATTACTATTATGTATCGTAAAGAGTAGAATTTCCCACATTCCACGCAATTTGTTTCAATGTTCTAACCTACTTACGATGGGAGTTATTTGCTTTTTTGGCTGAATTTTGTTTAGGCTTAGCTGAAATTTAGGCACTACTTTCTTCATTAAATCTACTAGTAAAAAGTAAAGGAATGGGGTCGTTTCCAAAATTGCTTGAAAGTCTGATAACTTGCTTGAAAGGTTACACATTAGAAAAGATTAGCTTTTATCTGACTTTCTTGAATGGGTACTCACTCATTTTTAATGGGGTCGTTTCCAAAATTTTAAAAGTATTTTTTCTGAAAGAGCATGCTTAAAAACATAGGATTTGACAATTTTTTAAATAATTTCACCAAGTCTAATATTTTTAAAAAATTACTTTAATTGGTCCGCTTTTATTGTTTAACGCTTCTGCCGATGACATCACAAATGTTGAAATGCCATTCACTGTTGTCATTCAGAAGAGCACATTATTTAATTCGCATCTTTACTAACGTGTATTAGCAACGATGTGGTTGATAGCGAAGGTAGAGGCAATTTTTCATTCGCTGCTTGATTATCAAACGTGGAAACGCAGTGAAAAATGCGCCAAAGGACATCATTTGTGACGTCATAAAGACCATGCCTTGTTTGAAAAATTGGGCATCAAAAAAAAAAATTAATTAAAAAATAACTGTTGGGAAAATGGAAGTATTTTCTTTGTCCATGTTATTTTTTTTTGTCTCAGTTTTCTTTTTGACACCATTGAAAAAAACGACTTTTTTTACTCCAGATCTAACTCAACCTATGGTCGAAAGTTTAACCCTCTCGACCTATGGTAAAAAAACTAAGCTTCTGTCTCAAAAGGAGAAAAAGTTAGAAGCCTTTTTAAATCAAGTTCGAAAAATCTCATCTCCATTCAAGTGGTTAACCATTTTATTTTCGCGTTTCTATGGTTACTCTTTTTGAATCCATTGTTTCTTTTCATCTTTCTCTTTTATTTTGTGTTTTCATGGTTACGCTTTTCAAATCCATCTTTCTCATTTTTTAAAAGTATTTTAATATCTGTCATCATTGTTTGGAAGGGAAATTTTGTATGATGTCTTTCTTTTCTTTTATTTAGTCCTGATTGTTAAATATACATCACTTGACACAATTTTTTTTTCAAGGTAGACCGGGCAAAGCGGGGCAACGCAGCTAGTGTTTATATATGTGTATAACATTAAAAGCAAAATCAAACATTTTACTCAAATGGTATTTTTTATTTTTTTAGCCACTTGCAGATGTTGTAAAGCATGTAGAAAAAGGTTATCGCATGGAGGCCCCGGAAGGCTGTCCGACAGACATTTATGACATCATGAAGCAAGCATGGGACCTTGAACCAGAGAATAGGCCAACATTTTCTGAAGTTTTGAAAAGACTAGAACATTTAAGAGCTCTTACTGATTGAAAAATATGTGAATATGTAAAAATTAGCAATGTGAGTTTATTTTCTGGGAACTATGTTCACTCTCACAGATATTGTTATTCATTCTTTATATTTAATCATAATGCTTCAAATTAAAATAGTTTAACCCTTTTCCTTACCATGAACTGTATGAAAATTTCCCTGAGAAATGTCTACTAAGAAATAACAGTCAAGTATTTTTTGTAAGAGTACAGTAAAATAGTCTCGTATAAATCGAGAGATTTAGTACAAAAAATAAGGTTAAAAGTTAGGGGGTCGACTTATACACTGCACTGAATTTCTGAAAATTTTTCCCAACGGATTCTTGAAAAAAAGCTCAAAAAACGTGAATATTTTCCCTATTTTTGTCCAACCGTATTAAACAGATGCTAAAAAGTAAATACTTACATATTCTGCTATGATTTTTCCTAGTCTGACTATCAAATAAAGAATAAATAATTACAGTAAAATACCGACTATGTGAGAAATGCAGGAATTACCATATTCACGAATTTCCCCGGTAATAACCAATTAATGCTCATTAAAAAAAAAATGTGATGTAACTACAGCACAAAATTTAATTGATAATAATTCAAAGAAAAGCAGCAAGTAACACAACAGTGAAGTCAAAAACCTTTACATAAAACAGTCACAAAAATAAACCCTTTTTGTGCAAAAGAATACAAATCGGACATTCTTTAACATGTGTGTTTATTACATTTCAGTCTCCAATTTATAACAGTCATATCATTTTATAGCGGCAAAACATTCCTAATTTTTCAGAAAGTAGGGTTTTTGACTATGCGTTGGTTTTCAATTTTTCTCTGATTTTCCTCCCAAAAGTTGGACAAGGGGGAATCCAGAAATTGTTCAAGGAGTGAGCGATAGATTTTTTCAATTACCTCTGCTACATATCTAGTTTAAACATGCTTGGGGGAGGGGGGGGGGGCTTTCAGGTCATTTTAAACAAATACAACTAAAATTTAAAAAATTGTCCAAGGATGTCCCCATACCTATTCCTTTCCTTTTCTGTAGAAAGTGGTATTCTAAAGTTGAGTTTTAGAACTTCAATTTTGTAGTAATTCTCGGGGAATTTTTCAAAACACCCTCCCACTAACCTGAACAAAGGTCATCTAAAATCAGGGTTCGTATGCTCCCTGAAAACCTGGAATTGTCAGTTAAAATGAAGCAGTTAAAAATGTCAGGGAAAAGTCGGGGAATTTTCTAAATTTGCCCCCCAATTTTTTTTTCCAATTTTTTCCCAGGGAATTTTGTTTCTTGAGATCTAATCTTCATATTTGTCAATGTTTCCTTAAAAAAAATTAAATTTTGAGGCAAAATGATGCTGGCAATAGCAATAGTGGCGACCCAAAAAAACATCTGCAACCGATATTTTTGACTATCAATAGTTCCCTAGAAAATAATACCTCGGGTGAACAGGAATGTCCAACTAAGGGGGGGGGGGGAGATCTGAGAAAATTGTTTTTTTGATCAGAAAGTCTTTTCAGCTACGTGTGAAATGTAGTGTGAATGACCAAACCATTTTTGGTCATTCACAAGATGGAAGTAGACACAATCCTTTCAGAAGTCTCCAGGATTTTTCACATGGTCCGCTTTTTGTGAAAAATGAATTAATTTCGTGAAAAGTCAAATAATATTGCAAAAAAAAAAAAAAATGTTAAAACAAAATTTTAGAATTTAGAGATGGCATAAACTGCATCATTTAAACTTAAAGTTGAATGTTTTCCTCTTCTATGCTGATAATATCATTCTGGGGTGTTTTTCTAGTATTTGGCCAGAGTGGGGGGGGGGGGGGCATTCTGCATTACGATAAATTATTACTAGAAATATTTCTGTATAGTATTGAAAATAATTGTAACAAAAAAAATTAAAATTCAGACAAGGGTTCAGCATTTAACTTTTTGACCCAAGACACTCTTAAAAAGCACAGAATTTCGTTTGAAACTTCACAAATTCCTTGATTTTAATAAAAATAAAAAGATATTTTATTTGTTTACCTCTTGACAAAGTGTACTAAACTTCGAAAATTTGGAAAATAGGATTCCCATAGCGGATGCAAAGAGATCGCAATTCTCAAAGTGAAGGCATCAAAAGTATAAAAACGGCTTGTAAAAGAAATATTTTTGATAAAAATTATATTTATTTAATTTTAGAGTCCTATGATAAACAAATCATTAATATCTGTGGGCACAGTTGAAGCGAATTAAAAAAAAAACCATTGATTCAGTATCTTAATTTTTGACTCATAAAAGAAAATGGAATTTTGCTTTAAAAACTTGAAATGAGCATTCTTACAAAAATAAAGAGACTTTTCATTTATTTGCATCCCAATAAAGTAAAGTTAGCTTGAAAAAAGAACAAAATATGATTCTCATATAGGATGTTAAAAGATTGTATTTTTCAAAATGTAAACATCTAAAGGGGAAAAAATGGAAAGTAAAAGAGTTTATTTAAAGTTAATCATCCTTGTTAGCATCGAAAAATCAAACCCATATAATTTTCTCCCAAAATAACAGTTAAACATCGCACCACACTGTAAAAACGCAAATGTTGATAAGCTGGTGAAATGATGAGAATATTTTCTAATCAAGTCATTATAAAGGTTTAACAGTAGACTCAAAGTGGCGATATTTTTGAAGTTGGTGACCCTATCTGAAGCGATCATATTTTTTCCCCACCCTTACTATCCCTTTGCAGTTCTAAGTTCATTTCTCTGATATATATTATTATTATTATTATTGTTTATTAAATAATGAGCGGGAGAGGGGTGAGAGTAGTGCTCACCAACGCCTTTTCAGGAAAGTTTGCAACAACACCGCTGCTAATTAGCTGTGATAAAACAAATACATACATCCTACTTTACGACTTTTATCCCTGTGCTTCAATTCTTCACCTTCTTTGGCAATATATTCACTGTTAAGAAGGGGAGATAATGCTGAAAATTAAGTAGGCGATGTACTAAATAACTGCCAACCCTCTTGAGTTTTGATGACTTCTCCTGAACTTCGTAAATCAATTGAATATCTCCTTAATTTTCTTCAAAATCAAGAACATTCCTAAAAAAAAGGATTTAAAAAGTTTAAAAAAGTACTGTCAAACTTTAAAATTTACTTTACATTGAGAAAAAAGGAAATGTTTAGGCAGTGTGAAAATATGCTCTGAATCTGACTTATTATAATTGAGTTTACAACAAAAGAAAGAAAAAAGTATTACCCTGAATTGAGTGGGCTGTTGATTTCTCAAGCAAAAGAAATTTGCCTGTTAGTTTGTTTATTTTACCTTACTTTGTATGAACGTTTTTCTTTCCTACTTTTAAAGAAATGCTTTATTTAATAAAATATTTTTTTGAATTCTTTTTATTTTCTTTTACATAGTAGAGGAAGTGAATTTTAGAAAAATGATCCCCTCAAATTTCAGCCTAAATTTCCATTTTACTCATCTCTGAAATGTTGAGTGTTTTTCTTTTTCAAGACGACTACGCTTGCATATATGCCTAAGAGCACATGGATGCCCAATATATCTATTTTGACAATCCCCCAGTTAGTAACCACAAGTTTTCTCGTGGCGTCTGTATGTACTTGTGTACAGTAACTTTGATTTAACGATACCCGATGTAATGATTTCCCCAATTTAATGATGCATTTTGCTGGTCTGGGTTTGACTGTATTAAATGTTTACACTCTTCTATTTAACGATAACTTTTTACAGTCCCTTGACAAACATTAAATGGAGGTTATACTGTATGTAGTTATGTATGTCCAAAAGGGGTCCTTTATGCCTTTTTTGGGGAAAATCAGTGTTAATATCAATGCAAACTCAAGTAATGTTGTAATTTGGTGAACACTTGGCAATATATCGCGAAGCTTTGGTTGCCAAGTTTTATTGCCAACTTGTTTTTTATTTGCATATTGTTCTGTATATTTTATATGAAAATATAACTCCCAACTTATGATTTCCTTTTATTCTAGATCTCGTATTGAACTCTGAAGTATGAAAATGTAGATTTGCAGTGCCTTCAGATTGTGTTTTAAGAGTGTCTAGTGTCTGCAAGATAATAATTAATGCTTAAAGACATTCAAGTTTGGATATTTTTTTCTCCAACTGTAAACAGGACTTCCAAATAACTTTTGGGAGCTACTGCAATAAGTGAAGGAAGTTTGCCTGCAGATACTCAGTTCATTATTGTACATTAAAAATATATAGTATATTTAAGTTAAATTATGTCCTATCTCATCTGATGTAAAATCTTCTCATTGAACTCTACCGAGCCATTGTGTTACTTGGCCAGAATATTTTTCATATTGTTTATAATGTTATAGAATTTGATATGCACATTGAGTGTCTTATACAAGTTGTTATATTGCAAATGAATGAAAATTGTAATATGCCGTCGTATGTGACTTGTTGCTAAGTTATTGTGGCTTGAAATTTCTGTATTTGTACTGTGTAAAATAATAAGATACAGTGGAATCTTGTTGCAATGAATTTCTAGAAATCTCAGAAAAAAACGTTATGCCAAATTCAGTTAGCATAAATAAATAAGGATAGTGGAAATTCTGCAACAAAGTTCAGAGCAAGTGTAGGACAGTAGCGTGATGGTTTAAATGTTTGAAACATTGAAATCCATGTAAGAAAATCTTCTCTTGGCAAATTGTAAATAAGTAGTTACTGATATGGTTTAGATGGGTTTTAAATGCAAAATTTTGTTCACATATAAATATTTTAATTAGTCCAAAAATTTAAAATGTACTTAACAAATATGAATTATTATCGTGTTATGACCATCCGCTCGCTCTCTTATGCATTTATGTTGGATTCTGTGACATTCACTGATATGAACAGTTTCTGTTGCAGAAGATGAACATGTTTGCTACTGTTGTCACGTCTGACTGCTGCTGTATGAATCAATGAAACGAGTGCCACTGATGCCAAATAATTTTAGAAGAATTAATTTAGGTTGAGCTTTTAAATTGAAAAGGAATTGAAAAATTAATTTACACTAGATTGATGTTCTTGTCCCGAAAATCATTTTGTGAATAAAAGTTGATTCAGTACTGTGAAATTTTCATCAGATTGGCATAAGATAATTTAAAATTATTTTTCCTATTTAAAAAAATTCATTTAAATGAGATTCTGCTGTAGGAATTATTTTATGTTTATTTTGCCTGAAGAGATCTAAGCTCATCAGATTTTATAAAAAATACTTCCAAATTTTATATTTATTTGTACCATTACTATGCATTGAATTAATAATGAATATGCAAGAAAAATATTTTTTCATGCCAATTCTCTTTAGTATCATTTTAGGCCTGTCCATTAAATGCATGAGTTCAATTGAATAATTTGAAAAAATATTTTTTTCATTGTCATTTGTGTACAGACATTTGTAGAGAACGCTAGTCATCCTAAAATGACTACCATTTTTAAAATTTGTTATCTAACATTTTGTACTTAAAAAATGTGCTTAATATGAGTCATAAGTTTAGGAAAGACTGTGCCTTATATATTACTTTGGGCTTTTGTATCTAAACCTTTTAATGCAAATGTTTTTAAGGAGCCTTTTATTCATAGTTCTAAAATTTTTGATTTTAACTCATCATGTCAGAACAACTCAAAGAAAAAACGCCAAATTATCTGCTCAATTCAGGAATTGTTGCAGTAAAAAGTGCACATAAATGCATTCAATGATTTTAGAATGAGCTGCTGTACTTTTTGAAAAATACAAGGAAAAAAATGATTTTATCATTTTTGTTTCCTTTATGTTATTTCTTAAGAAAACTGATGTGCTGTAAATTGCATAGTTATATATTTTTTGTGAACTATTTGAACTATTTTTAAAAGAAAATTTTTATATGTTTAATAGATATTTGCCTAAAGTAGTTCATGATTCTATTTATTGTACAAAAGTGATTTATTTTTAAATGAACATTAAGATTTTTTAACATTGTTTTGCTCTTTATCTCTCATCTTTTTTTATCACACAAAAATTTGATTAAAGAGTAATTATGTTGTCCAATAGAAAAATTATACGTTTCAACAAGTTCCTTACAGCCTGAGTTTATTTTGCTAACAGTGGAAAAGTGTTTTTGAAAAATTTTATTGAAAATATAAAAAGCCTCATTTCCAGCCTCATTTGAGGTCACAAGCCTCATTAAGTTCAAGAACATACACTATAACAACTTTTGTTTTTTTATTATAGTGCATTACATTTTATTTTATAGGTTGAAAACTAGTATTGAAACTTATAAGGTATGTTTTGTAGCATTTAGAAAGTTTGATCAAGGCACTTATGAACAAATTTTTAATAAAATTGCTGATCATTATTTTGAGGCATCAAGGATTCCTATTTACCAGCAGAACTCATAACTCATGAAAAACTACTCTAAGTTTTCAACCTCTTTTAATTCAGTGAAACACATTCTGTAACAAATATTTTAATTGATCTGAAAAACATTCTTTTTTGCATTAATTATAGAAACTAAATACATAAATTGTTCCCAGTCCCAAATAGAGTTACAACATAGATACATATCAACTTAAGAGAGACTGTCTGTTGACTTCTTAACACCCTCAACCCTGAAGTGTTATGGTTTTTGTGCTAGAAATACTGGTCCTCAGAAAAAAATTGAAACTTAAAACCCTTTCTACTGCAACTAATTAAAATGTTTGCAACATAACGAGAGAAAGAAAATGTGAGTTTAATTAATCATGTGGGCAGGGTCTGATTACTGAATTGGCCATGATCTACAGTCCCCACTTTTTAGGGGCCCCCAAACGGCTAATATTTTTTAACCAATAGCTGAAACTGCTTTCGGCAATGGTTAAAATTACAAGGGTTGACAGCACAGGGGTTCCGAAAAAGTATGTTTCCTAGGTTCCCCTGATATCTTAATCAGGCCTTGCATGTATGCATAGATTTTATAAACAAAAGTCTTTTATGAATTTCTTTCGTAGTGGGTTGTGTCCCCAATTGTTCATGCCATCCACCGCGGGGCCCCACCCCTCACTCCATGTTTTTGTGTTCAAAAATGAATTTGAATCTTTTGCAAAAATAGGATTGAATACCTCAAAGAGAATGAAGAAAAATGATTGACTGCTTTATCCTAAATTAAGTTGCTTTAAATGTTACAAAAATTCCTATTTTTGAGTTAATAAATTGATGTAATGTAAACAAAATGTTGGAGGCAGTAGAAAAAAATCTATGTTTGTAGTGCTGCCATCTATGATCATTATGGTAGAACAAAATAATTTTTGTTGCAATTTTTGTGTTTTTAAAGACATTTTTTTTTTCTTTTGACCTCCATGCTGGAAAGGCTTCAAATAAAACTATGGATTTTGACACTGTTAATGTTTCAGTATTTTATGTCTTACTAGTTCTAGAAAATTTTTAAGTCTGTGGGCAAGCAGTTAAGTGTCATATCTTGACTTCCATGAAGCAAAATACTTCTGGTACAAGTGCCATGCTACCTTTGTGATCTGCGAGTCATTTTCACTTTTGCATTGAAAAAGACTTAAATTCACTAGAAATGTGTTATTGCAAATACTGCTTCTAAAAATCTTTCCTTCAACATGAAGCCTAAGAGGAGATACACAATTTGTACCTACCATTTTAGCTTCATGAATGCCCCCCCCCCCCCGCCCAACTATGGGGATTCATTCATATATATTGTGAAAGTACGCCATCATTATATAAATATGGGATTCTAGTAGCAAATGTGACAGAGAAAAAAAATAGTTTTGCGTTAAATGTGTTTAACGATAACATCCTAGGTAGGCTTTCATTGATTTTTTTTTCTAAATCATGCTGTATAGCAGCAACTACCAAGGCTACTAGTACCATCTCTTGCCCCAAGACAGAGGAGAGATTCACCTACCATGTGTACTGGTTATCTCCAAATTTTTAATTTTGTCACTTACATCCCTTTGCTTCTCACTGCCCCATATGTAACTGTAGATCAGGCATTGCTGCAAGTTATGAAGGCTTAGGCTTTTCTCCAATTTTCAACCCCATGTTTGAAGAACATGATCAGATGTGAACTTGATGAAACCTGATAATGGGTCTAAAGTGGATTTCTCTACATGACCTCATTTTGTCCAATGTCTGTGAGCATAATTTCTAAGATGCATGATATATTTTCTCATATGCACATTGACTTCCAATGTAAAATTGTTAGTGTTTAATTTTTATACTGGTATTCCAAGAATATGTCCTGTTTCAAGGTAAAATAACCCCTTTTTTTCTGATAATTTTGAATGCTTTATTGTGCAGGTGTGACTGGGGTGGATACAGAAAACCATTTTATGGGGGTCATGCTGAAGAATGCCCTTCCCCCTCCCCACATGAACGAACCTATGGTTTTGGGTACAAGAAAGTTCTGAAACTGATTGGAGGTCGGTAAAAGGCAACGAATCCGTCAGAAATAAGGCATCTTATTGTGGATTAACGTTGCAAATTAATTTCATAAGCAATGAAACGAGGTAGTTGTTCAAATATTTACTTTAAAAATAATGAGTTGAAAAAATACTGTAGTTGTATATTTTATGCATAAAATATTTGAACCCAATGGATGGACACTGTTGTCGACAGTTGACGGGGGGGGGGGGGGGGCGATCCCCTTTACCCTCCCTTGGTATCCACCACTGGGTGTGGCAGTAATTTGTTTCTGTGTCTGATTGCTTAAGTAATTGCTTGTTCCAAAATGCTTTAATCAACAGAAATAGCTTTTTATGGCAATTAAATGTTTTCTCAGAACTGCTGTTTTTAATGATGCCTATTGTTCCTTCTCTGCAGATGCTACGTATGTATGATGTTGTATTTGGCTTGTGCAACCAAATATTTCATTCGAGTGCATATAAATGTTTTTAATTCTTCAAAAATTACCAGTTTTAAATGCCAGCAATCAAGAGCGGTTATTGTTCCTCATAGAAAATTTTAACTGCAGGAATTTTTGATATTCACAAGTTGAAAATTTCTGAAAGTCCACAATTTTTAGTGAATCCAGTCTTGCCATGCATATTTATACTTTTTCTTTCTAATCCAAAAGAAAAATAAAATACTATAAGTGCTGCAAAAGTGCAATTTTACTTCCTTTTTAACAATGCCTGTCAAGAGAAATGTGGAAGCTAGTGTGGAGTGGATTGACTTCTTTGTTATAGGAAAGGAAAGAGGTTATAAGAGATTCATAATAGTGTACAGAGACTCAGGAGTAAGTTCTTGACATGAAGCAGACTTTGCTCCAGGCCTGCTATTTCAAGGTTATATGATGGGGTAGGCATAGGGGTAAAGTGTATAAACTGCATTAGCATTTTAATTGGAAAAGTGAAGAATTCTTACTAAAACGCATAATATCTTTCTTTCTAAAATCAAGGGGAAGAGGCATTTCTCTCCCCCCCTCCCATGCTTGATCTTCCAATTGACAGGTCTGCTCGATTCTTTTGAAGGTCACACTATCAGTGAAGGACTTAAGTGTCTGATACTGTCACGTTAACGAATACGCGAAGTAAAACACTGCGCAAATATTGTAACTGTGTAAAAACTTGAGTAAAATTTACGTAGGGCGAGTTACGTAATTACGAGTGGTTTATGGAGGTTTTTTTTTTCATTTCAATATTTGTAATTTGAAAAATTCGCTAAAGATTGGAATGACAAGGAATAAAATCCAATTTTAAGGAAATTTTTTAGTATGCTTTACATTAGTTCGCGTTGGAAACCCCTATGCAAAATAAAAACAGACATACAGTCGAACTTCCATATATTGAATTTTCACATATCAAAATTTTCTATATATCGAAATCCCAGCAAATTTCCATGTCCATTACATCGAAAAATTGTTATCGAAAAACATCTCTATATATATCAAAAAAGATTTCGAGATATTTGTAGATTTTTCCCCCACTTTACACTTTTTCTCATGAAAAATGAAGTATAGTACATATGAAGTAAGTTTAGTACATATGAAATTATATGTACTAAAAATTGCTACAAAACTCACAAGGAATCTGGAGTTGAGGATTGTGTAGATAGGTTGTTGTTCCGTTCTGGAGCTTCTTTAGTTTATTTCAAATTGGCAACATTACAGTAAAATCAGTTTCTAGTTATTCCTATTGTCTGTTGATTTTCATTCTTAGTCCTTTCAGCTGCAGTGAAAATCATTCAAGTTAAGTAGATTGAATTTTTACTTTTCTCTCGATTACATTGTGAAAACAAAAATTCTCCAATGCTGCAGATCAAGTTGAATTTCGGATGAATATAGATGTATGAATGCGCAAAAAATATCATTTCTGGTAAATTAAGTATTTCCACAAGCAGAGTGCCTGCTATTATTAGAAACTGGAAAGCCGTAAGAAAAGTACTGAAACTTACATAAACTTTCACTCAAAAACATGAAACGGCAATACAGTTGGCGAAAATTACCTTTAATTTTAATGTTTTAGGAGATTTTTATGATAAACTAAGATCGTTTCTATATATTGAACTTTCTATGTATTGAATTTTTTTCTGGCAATTTGCTACTTCGATATATGGAGGTCTGACTGTAGTTTGTTTTGTATTGACTATTAAGATTTGTGTAGTTAAAATTTAATCATTTTGATTTGCAGAAACATTAATTTACTAAATTATGTTTAACTCTTTAAGGCTTTAAAGCTACTCTCCGTATATTTAAACTTGGGGCCACTCTGAGGATTTTTTGAACTATTGTTTTTTGTAAAAAATCTCAGTACAAATGCTGTACCTGTTATAACAGCAGAATTGAATTATTTTTTTTATTTAACTGATTTTTTAAGAATTTCTGTTGCTGTTGTTGTCTAATTTATTAAGAAATGAAATGTCAGAAGCAAAATTTTTTGAAATAATCAAAATTGGGTTCTCACCAGTGGAATTTATTATCTTCTATTCACTTTTGGTATTTGAAACATTTATGCTGTAGGATTTTATCAAACTTATGATTATATTTCGACTTAATTTCTTCAGTCATATTTATTTATTATTCCTTAAATTTTTAAAAGTATTTGCAAGCATACTTGCTCATTAACAGTAACTTTGAAGAGAATTAGTATTATAAAGTGCTAAAACAACAATTCAGTAAGTTACCTCCCTAAAGCCAGGGCGAAAGCAGAAATACATGAAATACATTGCCAGCTAAGTCAATTACTGAATAAACCTCCCTTGCCTTCAATATTCGAGTTGAACCGAATCATTTCTTCGGTCACTCGTCTGGTGAGTGCTAATTCTGTATTAGCTACCAGTTTGTTTGGCACTCTAGGCTTCCTTAAGAGGTTTTCCACCTCCAGCTCAGTCACTCCTATGCCGAGCTGATGAGTGCTAATTAGCACAAAACTGCAGTCTTCAGCTGGACATGACTGAGCTGGTGGTGTATTTCATGCTAAAACAACGTTTTTATTTCTATTTTAAACATAGTATGCAATTTTCTAATGTAAAACTATCATTTCTATGAAGAGATTTTGTTTTTCATATTTATTTGCCATTGTTAAATCTGAAATTTTACTTATACACACTTAACATTTAATCACTTAACAACACTTTTAACACTTAACAACATTTAAATCTATACATAATTAAGTGGTCAGGCAGCATTTTAATGCATTGATTTCAAATCCAATGAGTTTTAAGAACAGAATTTGTGTTAAATCTTTTTTACCTGATTTTCGTTAAGATAGTAATTTCTTGAAAGCTAAAAGTACTGTAGTTTTTATATTTTAATCTAAGTGAAGGAAATTTTAAATATTTGTGATGTACCATTGCCATTCTTCTTGAACTTATCATTTATAATGTCAAAGTAAAACATTAAACATATCATCAATTCATTATTAAAGTTTTATTATCCTCAAAATTCACTGGTCTGTATTCTTGTGTTTTGATTTTTTAATATCTCTGGGGTTTGAAAATCAGTGGGGATGCTCCTTCTGTTGAAGTGCAAAATGAAGGGAAAGGAGCATTGGAGAAGGGATTAGCTATAATTTAATCTCCTGAGGTACCTTAGGGGTACCGCGAGGTGTCCACGGTTTTAATGCATATATACATATAACGGATAGAATAGGATGCCGTGAGAAAATTAATTCTTCTAAGGGTGCTACGAATCGGAAGTGTTTGGGAACCCCTACTTCAGATGATATATAAGGCAATGAGAAGCAAAGGAATGTAAATGGACATTTTCAAGTTTTGAGTAAAACGCGTTTAAAGATAACATCCTAGGTAGGCTTTCATTGAAATTTTTTTCTAAATCATGCTGTATAGCAGCAACTACCAGGGCTACTAGTACCATCTCTTGCCCCAAGACCAAAGGAGAGGTTCACCTATCATGTGTACTGGTTATTTCCAAATTTTTAATTTTGCCACTTACATTCCTTTGCTTCTCACTACCTCATATGTAATTATTTTTTGAAAATTTGGGAAAACTTTTTTGGTTCTGCATCAGGTTTTTGGGAGGATGAAACGAAAAAAATTGCCTTAGCACTGTTAATGTGCCCAACCAGTGAACAAACGCAGCATTATCTAGTCTAGCAGATGTACAATATTAAGTGATTGTGTTAAAAAAACAATTGTTTAGCAAATCGCAGTTATGATATTGTAAAATGAGTCATCCACAACTGATGTCATGCCTCGAGGGGAGAGACGGGTTCATGAAATTGTGACAAAGGGAAGAGAGAGGGTGACAAAAAGTAACATCACGCAGTTATTATAACAATATGTTTTTAAGAATATGATGTGACGATAGGAGGAGTAAGATAGAGTGTGACACTTTGACAAAGGTGGAGGGGGTCAAAAATGTTGAAAAAAAAGTGTGACATCATTCAAGGACAGCCCTTTAGTACTCCTTCAAAATCTAATTTTACTCCTTCAAAACTCCTCCAAAACTTCTTCATTTTATTTCTGAAATTCAGTACGAACCTTGATGGAATATGGCCTCAAAATTCGGAGCGAGTGTAAACCGTAGACTTTTCCCTTCTAATAATTCAAAATTCGGTTCGAATGAAATAACATGAGACAAGTCCATTGATTTGAAATTTTTTGTTTTATTTTCGTGATATAAATTAATTTACCTTGTAAAAAATCATTTTGCAATCTATCACTATTGTTAAAAACTCTGAAAAGTGAAGGGGCAAGGCTCTATTACTTTTGGAAGCGACAAAGAAGATAGAAAAGGAAGTGGGGGACAGCTGTTACCTTTTGGTGCGAGCCTTCTATAATTTCTAGTCCTTTTCTTTCTGAAAATTTGTTGAAAAAGGTTACTATTGTCAGTTCACCTAAAAAAAAAAAAAAGCTTTGAAATTCAATTTTTTAAAAAATATTACGAGGTGTTCACTTACTCGGGTGTTTGTGATCCGAAAATTTTTGGTTGCTGTTTCCGAAAGTTTGGGGCTGACAACACATTCTATAACTGAAAAATTATTTAAAAAAAAGAAAGAAAACTTGATTATTTTTTTCCCCAATGATTTCATTGATTTTTGTATGCATATTTGAAGAGTTTTTACAAGGGGAGGGGGCGGTTCGGGAACTGATAGTTATATAATCAACTTGCATTAATTGTATGCCTTAAAAATCGGACAAAAATTGCTGAAAAAAAAAGTGCCGAGTTGAATTAAACTACAGTTAGAATCAAGGATCTAAATTTTGGGCCCTCCTGCAAAATAAAACAGTTGAGACTCCCACCGCCCCCCAAGAGAAAAAACTTAGTGGTTGTAGTTTTTTTTTTAACTGCTTCAATTTTTCTGAACGCACAATTACTTTTACGATATTGCTATTAATTTTGAACTTGATTGTTCAAGCTTAAAGGTCGAACTTCCTCATAGTTTCCGAGAATTTCACACAATCTTCAGAAAAGTTTACTTGAATCCACACCACTCCTGGACTTACTGATCAGTCTACCCTACAACGTAATGCGCAGGAAATGTAGAAATTTGAAATTATTTCTATCTTTTTGGATTATTCTGTTCCGTTATTTGGTTGGGACTTCTGAAAATCGTCTTTCAACCGAGAGAGACTCAAAAATATAAAATAGGTGATGTAATAGGGGACAGATTACTAAATATTTTCTCTAATGATGTTCTAAAAACGTTTCTGAAAGTAAGTTTAATTGAAAACGTGAAATTTTGCCACAGCTGGTGTTGGCATACTTCAACTGAAAAATAATGAAAAGGAATCTGAAACATTAAAGTTTATTTTGTGGGGTTTCCAGGGGTGTGCACAGGTGGGGGGGGGGGACTTGTTGGCTTGGGTCCGAGCCTGAAGAGGGCCCAAGATTTTTAAAATGACGGGTGAAATTATATTTAGAGACGCAGGAGTAAGCAATATAGAGGGGGCTCAGGGCCAGCTTTAGTAGTTCTGCCGCCTTAGGCGAAATTGACAGGTGCCACTCACCCACCTCGTTGAATTTTTATAATAATAATATAAAATAATACATTAATAAAATAAAAATAATAGTAAAGTGCTTAAAACAAAAGTGAGTTTCTAGTTAAATTCCAAACTGACTTTTGCTCTATCCAAGCACTGGTACACTCTAAATTATTATTATTATTATTTTAGCATTGAAGCAGTGCATCTCATGGCGCTGAAACAGATATTCATACTAAAAAAAAAGAAAAAAAAATTAGTTTCAACTTCAAAATTTGCCGCCCTTAAACTCTGCCGCTAGGTCGCCTACCCCAGGTGCCGGACCTGGACGGGCCCCAAAATTACTTATCACGTCCTTGGGGGGTTCCACTAAAAGCTTCCACTTTCACAAGTATTCTAATAGATAAACCAATTTTTCCACCAGAAATTACGAAATTTCAATGTATTCCAACTTGACTTGGACTTCCCAACCCGTTTTGCGCTTCACTGAGTGTTGGATTTTACCTTGTAGCTGTCAGAGATAATAGATTCAATGGATTGAAAAACTAAGACTTTGAAGATTTCTTAATTCCTGGCGGAATTGAAAGAAGTACTAATCTGTTCTCTACTTCCTTCAGCCGTTCGTTAATAGTTTTTAATCGTGTAAAGATGATTAAGTTTTGTTGGAGAATAAATATTAGGGAGCAATAATGAGGAGATGGTCGACATCGTTGGATTCTGCAACCAGCTCACAGCGCGTTTTGTGGATTACAGTCGTTGCACTTCCTCCGCGATATCACGGATAGGGAATGTGTTCTTCGAATGTGTGACACAGTAGTAGAGCGCGCAGGCTCTTTTTACTAGTATCAATTTTTTAATAAATTCAAATGTAGAGTTAAGTTGATTTGATAGCTACATAATCAGGGACGTGCGTTAATTGTACGCTATAAAAATCAGCAAAATCTAGTTGAAAAAAAGTGCCGGGTAAAACAAAACTGCAATTAAACTCAAGCCTGGAACTAAATTTGGGCCCTCCAGCAAAAAATCAGCAGGTGCACCGCTCCCCCTTCCCAGAAAAAAATCTTAGTGACTGTTGTTTGTTTTCAACTGCTTCAATTTTCCTGAACGCACAAATACTTTTATGAAATTATAACAAATTTTGAACTTTATTGTTTCTTTTTGAAAAAGCTAACGGATTAGTTGAAAATAATCAGAAATAGTTGTCGAGCCGAACCCAAAGTATCTACCAAACATAGTATAAAATGAAATTTCCAAAAAGCATCTGTTTGAACGTGCATAGGTCGGGTTGTTTCTTTTACTACTTACTGGAAAAGCTTTGAGACCAGTTCGAAAAATGTTTGATAGATAGTTCGTTTTTTATTCCGATTCAAGAGAATTTTGGCACAAATTTATAGGGTGAAATAAATTGAATGGGGATATTAAGGGGGGAAAATACACATGCACATATTACCATTATTATACATCAATCGAAAGATCAAACTCTTCTGCATAAAATTGGTTTTGTTCTAGGTAATCTTCCATCAACATAATTACAGAGGAACAGTTTTAAGAGCTTTTAGTTTGCTACATTTTATATTTTTCTTTTTTCAAGTAATGAGGACAGTTAAAATAGTAATTTTTTCTCATAATTATACTGAATCCAAATTGAGACATATTTGAATATGCATTTTGAACGTAATTCTTTTAATGCATTTACGCATTAGCCGGTCGATTATTGCCTCTAAAACAAAATCAAATTTCAGAACTAACATGAACAGGTGAAAAAAAAGCACGTGAATAATATTTTTTCACAATTTATATAATTGTAAAAAAAGAAAGTAAAATCCAAAGTCTTTTAAAATTTTTGCAGCATGTTAGAGAATTTTTTCTTCGTATTTTTACCGATTCAATTGTAGCGACTGTTGAAATCCTGAAAGAAACCCATTTACCTTTCAAAATGAGTCCAAGTTTGACGAGTTTTAAAGTTGTGCAAAAAATTCCCATAAACATGAGAAATGTCACACCTTTTTGATTGTTACAGCCCATTAAAGCATGAAAAATCGCATACAATTAAAAGAAGACTTTCGTGCCTCTCATAGTAATTAGAAAATAACTATAGTATTTGTGTTTAAAGCTATTTAAAAATTATGGAAAATTTTTACTTCACTGCTTGAATTACGAGCGATTAAGTAACTCATGTATACTCAAGTTCGTTCTCAAATAATCTTGACGCTAAAAGGATACTTTCTTGGCTCCTTTTTGAAAAAAAACTAAGATTTTCGTAAGCACTTTTTTTTAGACTTAAATTTCAAATTATGGTAGTTATGATGCAGCTCAAATTCAATTGCTAACATATTGGAAGTTATAATGGGCAAAACAACCTTTAAAGTAGCAGTTTGTTCTCGGTCGAATCCCTTTTTCTTAGCTGTTTTTTGACAAAACTTTACGGGGAGATTTTCTGTAACGGTGATGTCTGACACAATTTTTGAAATGACACCGATTTTCTCCCTCATTATACATTTTTATACATGTAAGTTATCCACTAGCACAGCCAGGATATAAGTACAAACGCTTACTATTTTGCATTGAAAAGAGGTTCCCTGAAACCTCGAAACAAGTGTATGCAGTTATCTGCTAATTTTGTGCGATAAAACGTTGTTGATTTCATATTTAACCGACTTCTAGAAAGGAGGTTATGATTTCGTCTTGCAGCTTTTTATGTATGTTTTCCGCAATGTTGCTAGATTGGGGGAAATTTCCCCATTTTGGAGAAAGCTGGTGATCTCTGGGGAAATTTTGGGGAAATGAGTTTTGAGGGGAATTCTTTGGGGAAAAAAAATTTCTTGGGAAAAACCTGGGGAAATAAAAAATCTCGGGGAAAAAAGAAATTTTTTCGTATTGAGATTCAGGACAAGAAGTAGAAGTTACATTGTTTGTATCAAACAGCGTTGGTTTAGCTTTGATCAACTTTATGGAATATTATGCTACGGAATTCGCATCAATGTTCTGCGTGAGTAACTAATTGATACGTGAAACAGGTGTAAAATAAGTGTGATGAAGAATGTTCTTGGATAAATATATAAAAAAAAATCATAGTTTAAATGTACATACAGAAGCAGAGTAGTAAATGCAAGTAGAAAAAAAAAAACATTTGACTATTTCTTATCTTTCAGTCAGGCGCTTGTATTTATGACTAGCGGTACCACACGGCTTTGCCCTCAGTAGAAAATTAAAAGGTGTTTTGGTTCTCCTGTACATTTACAAATAATGCATGATTAATTTCTCGCCAATTGGCTTGCCCATGTTACGGTTCCACGTTATCATAGCTTGGTAATTTACTCTTCCATCTTATGATAATTTTGTTCTTAAAATTGGAATAGAAAAAGAACAAAATCGAATTTTCGAAAAATCGCCTCGAGGTGCACACCCCTATGCTACAAACTAATTTTGTGCCAAATTTCATGAAAATCGGCTTAACGGTCTAGGCGCTATGTGCGTCACAGAGATCCTGACAGACAGAAAGACTTTCAGCTTTATTATTAGTAAAGATGATAAAGAAAGATAAAGAAGACAAAAAAAAAAAAAGTGAAAATGGGAAGAAAAAAAAAAGTTGGGGAATTTTATAAGAAAATTTCGCAATTTGGGGGAAATTTTTTTTTTCAAGAGTTAAAAATATTAAAGGAAGTCGATTCATTTTATGAAAATATTAGTGGAAAAATAATTTTTGAATTTGGGGAATTTTGATAGAAAACATCGCTTTTTGGGGAAAAGTAGGAAGGGAATTCGGGAAATCTGGATTTGACCATCGGGCAACACTGTTTTCGTATTACTCCAAGAATACTGGAGCGATTTGAAAAATTATTATTATTTTTTGTTTGGAAGGGTATACTTCCCAGATGGTCCCACGGTAATTTGTTCTGGATCTGGATGATTAATTTTCGCAACGCTGCACCGCCTGTTATTTTTTTTATTATAGGTGTTACTAATGTATTTATTACTACGTAGCAAAGCAGTAAATTAAATATATTTTGCTACTTTAATAGTTGAATCAATTACCTTAATATTTTATTCACTAATAAATAACTTCATTTAGGCACTAAAATGTAAAGTTCTTTATTTAATATTCCATTTTTTTAATGTATTTAGTGATCAATTCAGGAGGAATTGAATACCGAACACTCCTCTCCCACAATTTTATTTATATTCTTTAATAATATACATTATAACTGGTGTCTGATTTCTGAAGCTTGACCAATATTCTAAATTTACTATTTCATGATGCCGCCAGTTTAATTTGAAATTAGGGTTATACTAATTAGCAAGCTTCAAAAAAAAAAGGGGGCCCAATATTTTTAAAACTAGTGGTGAAATATAGGGGTAAACAATATGGAGAGGGACCCGGAAAATTAGGTTTAGTTTTAAATACTAACTGAGTAGGTTTAGTTTTAAATACTAATTTCGCGTTTAGTTAAGTTAGTGTTTAATTCCGGATTCGGTGGGTTGTCAGTTACGTTAGGTAGTAGTTTATAGGAGGCCCTGAGTTCAAAAGGTTATTAAAAATTAAGAGATCGTATTTAATTAATTAGGTATTTAAAATAATTCATCGTGTAGTAACTAAAATTGGTGTTTATTTTATAATTCGGTGTTTAGTTTTGTTGACTTTTGTCTTGGAGTTGTAAAATAAATTTCCTTTCTAAGTTTGGGTAGGATATAGTATGTAAGTGTAATTAGTTATTTTTGCTTTTTAGTTCCTTGGTGTTCTTTGAAGGCGGTTTTTTCTTTTTATTTAAAAGTAATTTATTACTTCTCTGCACTAATGTATTTATTTAGTTCCTATCTTTGGGTGAATTAAGGAGGATTTAACAGGTTCATTATGCTTTTCATTGATGGTTTAAACAAGTCTATATGAATATGGGAAAGGAGGAAAAATGATGTGCGTGCTTCGTTCATTTCAATGTGACTCTGCTTCATTTAAAGGAACAATGAAGGAACAACACAGCGGAAGAAAAAATGGCATCCTAAAAACTAATAGATGAGTCCATTTCCATTTGTAAGCCGGATGTTCGCTTTTCTATCCATCGGGCGTCAGATTGTAAATGTGCTGACGTATCAGGCATTTTTCATAAGCTTTTTCATCGTTTATAAAAGCTACGGTTACCAGAGCGAAGTCTTGAAACATTGTCATGCATCGTCAACATGCTGAAAGTTTAAATACCAAAGAAAACACGTATGTGTCTGCCATACTGAATCAGTGGATCAAATTTTTGCGTTTCAAATAGAAAAAAAAGAAAGAAAACAGCCTTTTTAGAGTACAGTCGAATCCCGCTACAACGTGATTCGATCTACGCGAAAAGGCTATAACGCGATTTTTTCACCAGTAAATAATTTTAGACCTAACGTGAATTCCCCGCCCGCAACATGAACATTTTCAGAAGGAAATCGTGGTGTGAAAGTATCGGCTTGTTATTGGCTACTAAAAAATTTTTTTTTTCGTAAATGGATCTTCATCCCGTATACAAATAACTACTCCACTACTTCGCATTTACCATACTTTTTTTCATTCTAAATGCGAAAGTTGATGAAATATAATGTTAACTAAAAGCACTGTTCCATCTAAAGTTTCTGAATACAGAAAGAAGCCTCTGCGGCCTCCATTTGTCACTGTCGATTGTCGATGTAAAGTCCCTCACTGGCAACTAACTGCTAAAAGCATATTTTTTCCCCGGAAAAATATGTTTTATTAATTAACGAAGAAGATATGTCCCCCCCCTCTTTATTACCCTCCTTCGTTTGTTGTTCGTTTATTGAAAGTCGCCCTTCAAGGTATGACGGGTGAACCTTCTACTATTTTACATTTGAGCGAAGCCAATACCTGTTTGGTGATATTTTGATAGTTGAAATTATAACCCTAACTCCAGTGGATTAACCCTGAACTCCAGTAGGTAGCGTTCATTGTTGACCATTTTTTCGTTTCTTCATTCTATGAAATGGCACAGTCTTACCAGTAAAACAGTTAAGTTACCGGATCGAGTTCAGCCTTGTCACAATAAAGACTTTCCCTGCATGTTAAACATTATCAAACATATTATCAAATTATCATGCCGTGGCGCGAGTTCCATTGTTGAAACTCGCGGGTTGCTCGATTATTGGCTATTATATATATGAGGATGTTCAAATTTAGTAACATTACCAATTTTTTCAATTCGAAAAATTAAAAATGGTTCTTTAAAAACTTTTTTTTTAAACTTTAGTTTTATTTATTTACTAGTGGCACCCGCACGGCTTTGCCGTAGTAGAAAATTAAAAGGTCTTTTGGATCGCCTGTAAATTTGAATAATGATGAATTTATCGCCAATTGGCTTGCCCATGTTACGGTTCTACGTTATGATAACTTGGTAATTTACTCGTCCATCTTATGATAATTTTGCTCAGGAAATTGTTCTTAAAATTGTAAGGGAAAAAGAACAAAATCGAATTTTTGAAAAATCGCTTCGAGGTGCACACCCTCATGCTACAAACTAATTCTGTGCCAAATTTTATGAAAGTCGGCCGCGAACGTTCTAGACGCTATGCGCGTCGCAGAGATCCTGACAGACAGAGATCCTGACAGAGAGTAGAGGGTGACAATGTCGTTCTTTCTAATGATCCGTTCATCAGAGGACATTCATTCTTTTGATCCGTTCATTTAACTCATTCATTCGAATGACTTCGTTCATTTAAAAAAGTTGCAGGCAATCTCTCTCTGCACGATGTACTCACGTACATTTAAAATGTTTCACTCGACCAGTATTATTCTTAAAAGAAAAATAACTAAAATGATCTAAAAGAAAATATGCCAATGGAAAATGAATCAAAAGAACTTTATTCAAGTTTAGATGTATATAGCAATTCTAGTTCATTTTATAAGATATTTTTCAGTTGCCGAATGGTAAGATATGTTTTCCTACAGGGTTGGCAAGAATTTGCCACGGGTGGAAAAAAACTATGGAAAAAACCGCAGCTTTTTCCACTTGGCAAAAATGGGTTTTAGCCAGTTTTTGCCAAAGTGCAAAGATATAATTGACTGACTACTTAAAGACGCAGTTTTTCATTTTTTTTTCCTTTTCAAGTTAAGAAATAAAAAATTTTTAATTTTTACTAATTTGTCTTCCGGTTAAAAATAGTTTATTGTTTACTTTGTTTTGAATTTTAAAAGTTAAATACTTTGAAAACTTTTATTTTTAATTCTTTTTGAAATTGAGAAAAATAGGTCGTTGGTCCAATGGATCAGTAGCTACAAAATTTCACTGGTTCGTACTTTTAGAAGTCCATTCTTGTATCCTGGGTTTAAATAATAAAAAAATAAAGAAAAGAGACTAAAATATGTAAAACAAAATTAACATGACAAATGAAGTCAATTAGCAGTTTTCAGAAACTATAGACATGTCTGAGCGACTGGGGAAGAGAAGGAAACAACAAGCATCTTGTTTTCACCAGTACTGGTAAAGGAATTAAGACAATAAAATCTTATCAATGGTTTATGGGAAGATGGTTCTAGAGTGACCATAACAATAAGTTATAATGCTGATGAAATTTTTTAATCTGTCTCTTCTTGCAAAGCAAACTTGAACATTGTAATTTAAAATGTAAACTTTCTCTCAAAAGTTTAAATTTTTGAAATGAAAACAGGAAAAACATTTCACTGGTCCCATGGGCTACTAAAATCTATGTTCTGCTGGTCCGGTGGATGCTTTTGTGGCTAATGTCGAGCCCTAATTAGTATTTAAGACAGAAAAATAATTTTTAACTTATAATGTAAAGGTGATTGATTCTTTTATAGAACTATATTTTTACAGGTAGTTTTTCTGTCCTTTTTGATTACTTTTCTCAGATATTAATTCTCTGGTAATAAAGCGAAAAAATATTCCCTTTTTTTTAACGAGGGAAAAAAGTCCTAATATTTCTCTATATTAGTCGACATTTTCTATCAACAAGTTTAAACATCTTAGTGGAATCAGGAAAAAAATTCTAAACAGTTTCACAATTTTTAATAAATTTACTAATCTAAAAGGTATTATTTGTTTAAAAATCAAAGAGCTGGAGCTGGGCTCATAAGCTGCAACATGTTAGAACGGATTTAAAATCACTTGCTATTTCTTTTTGATTTTTTTTCTTCAATTTTTAAATTAATATAATGAATAATAACAATTATGATGTAAATTTTTTTCTACAATGTATTATGTTGTTATCTTCCTCAATTAACATAATGCAACTCATCTTAGTTTGTAATTGAGTTTTTGCAATTTTTGCCATTGTTCTTTCCAATCTCCCGCCAAAAATAACTTTTGCCGGCAAAGTTACGTACCCTGGTTTTCTATTTAAAAAATCGTGTGTTCCTTCTTATCATGTCAAAAAATTAAGTTATTAAATTTTTTCAGCTACAGCACTGTATATATAATTATAGTACTGTCAATAGAATATGTATAACGAAAAAATGACAACAAATATATCGGTAGCTCAACCGGAATAACGGAAATCTTAATTTTACTCACTTATTAAGACTCACCTAAAAATATTAGGGAACTTCAAAATTTTTCCAGGAAAAAAACGCAACACTTTTTTAAATGGATAAAAAAATTGGACAGTAAAAATCAGTATAAAATACAGATGGTAGTTGATAGGGATAGGGATATTATAGAAGACAAAAGGTTTGTCAGAAAAGTGATAGAAAAATTTTTTAAGGAACAATTTTGGCGACAAAAAGCGTGAGAAGGATTTTAGCAGGTGCATGGGACGAGAAGTGGAATATCCAAACATTTTGTTAGTAGCCCAAACAAGTTACACACAAAACATTACTAATGGATACATTGGAAAATTGCAAATGCACTACAACGATTAAAGAAAAATGATGAATAAAGCAGAAATTAAAAAGGTTAGAATGAATTGTTTGTACTGCACTGAGAAAAGGAAAATTGAGATTGATTGTGAGCTAAATTTGAAGATGAGTTTAATTTTTTTAAACAACATCAATGCAATGTTCCAAACTGCTCACCGTTCAAAAGAACGGTTGTTCATTTTTTAAGTGAACGAATGGATCCGTTCATTTTAAAGATTCGTTCTTTTTGACCCGTTCGTTCATGAACGACACATCCCTAACAGAGAGAGATTCAGACAGAGAGATTTTCAGCTTTATTATTAGTAAAGATTTAATTAGTTGTTTACTTTTGCACATATTACAAAACTGTCTTTTGCATATGTGCATATGTAATCTCTAATTTTGGCCCCTTTTAACGTTTAGGGGATATAAATACATAAAAACGTTGTTTTTTTAATGCAAAAAATGCAAATGCATATGCATTTTTCACAAGAAATTTCTCCACTTCTTTGTTTACGTAAGTTAGAAAAAAAAATATTATTTCGTTTTTAGAGCATATTTTTTAGTTTTTAGAGAATATTTTAAATATTTTTAGTGCATATAGATGCATGCATTTTTTCATGATTTTTTAGTGCACATAATCCAGGCTCTAATCATTTTCCTTGTCTTTTTTTTTCCTGTGAAACTTTGTGAGAGTTATTTTTCTTCACCATTTGCAATTTTTATTTTATTACATGCTATTTTCAGTTTTAAGAATAATAAGACAATTTAACGAAAACAAATTTGTCTTTAGAAGGAACAATTCAACGAATATTTGGTTCTGTAAATGTGCTTAGTTTCAAATAATTTTATTACATGATATTCATGCTTCGTTGCGTATGTTATAAATTTAAAAGTTTCCTATGCATTTACAGTGTGACAGAGGAACGTCAACATGAAACTAGATGATATTTTTCTCGCTTAGAGTGATTTGTGTATATTTTAATAATTAAGAAATGTTTTCATTATTATTGTATTTATTTATTTTTTTTTTTTTTGTATTTTCCAATAAAAATTTGTGTTTTTCATAATACTGCAGTACTGTTCATCAGTCTTTTGATCTCTTACATTTTTATGGGAACGATATAATAAACCAGGTGTGTTTTTTAAATGTCATATCGTCCCGCCCGCGGGCGCATACAGGGATTTATTTGAGGAGTCGCGGGCAAGCCAAGCATGAAGGCAACTTCACAAATCGATGCCATAAAATTATTCAGAGTTTGTAATTTTGAATTTATTTCTTGGGGAAGGGGGGAGGGGTTGTCCACCTTTTTAAATACGCTCTCGAACCTCCGAACTCTTAAAGTGCCCCGTCCCCTTTGCGCTCTCGCCCCCCCCCCCCAACTTTCAAAGTGCCCCGCCCCCCCTGGAGCAAAAGGTCTGAAAGAAACATGGCTTCAAAGATGTTAGGGTAGAAACCATGTCAATTCACCAGGGAGTAACCTTGATGGTCTCAGTTTTTCTTTCTTTTTTTTTTTCTTTTAATTGAATCTATGCTAAAATTTATAAAAAAAAGTTAGAAATACGTGTTTTTTGATTTTTCCCCCAAAAATTCCTGGGCCTAGATAGAGGCTGCCAAAGATGGCGACCCTGTCATCATTTCTCACTTGCAATTTTCGACAAAATCTTTAAAATACATTATCTCAGGAAAGGTACAACATATTTTGTTGCGGTTTATTCTATTAAAAGGTTTTTTTTTCTTGTTAAAAAACATATGTAACATTTTGAAACATGTGTTTCAGTTTTCTTTACACAGTCTTTTGAAAAAGTAATTTTAAAATCACTTTTTTGATTTTTCTCAAAAATACCAATTTTAAAAATTTTCATTTTTTACTCTTCATTAGTATTTTACTGAGCACTACATGCCTTGAAAAGGAGCGCTTCTACTTTTTCGTTTAACAGGTTTTAGAAGTATTTGTAAAAACGAGGGTTATTAAGGACCTCTTTACGCAAGGGCAGACCTAAAAATTCAAAATTTAATTTTGCAGCTAATGTCCTGAAAACCCTTATAATTTTGTTATACAGCGAAATTTTCATTTTGAGTCTCCATTTTATTCCGGATATTGAATTTAGTGAGAACAAAATGGCACACTACGCTAAGCGATTCTTTATTTGATTCCTCGCTGAAAGGTTGCGTGGGGAAAAGCACCGAATCGGCTGGAGACTGCGTTCCTTTTTGCATAAAAATAAAATTCATGGATAAAGTGGAGACTCAAAATGAACACTTCGGTATGTAACTAAACTGAAAGGGTTTTCTGGCCACTTGCTATTAAATCAAAGTTTGAATTTTCAGGATTACTTTTACGTAAAAAGTTCCTTGAAAACCTTCATCTTTTCAAATGTCTCTAAAACATGTCAAACGAAAAAGTGGGAGCTTTTCTTTGCAGGGAATGTAGTGCTCTGTGGTGCAAATAAACAGTAAAAAATGGAAGTTTTCGAATCTGGTATTTTTTTGAGATAAATCAAAAAAATGATTTCAATATTATTTTTTCAAAAGACTGTGGAAAGAAAACTGAGATAAAGAACTTTAAAGATTTTGTTGAAACTCGCAAGTGTGAAATGATGACTGGGTCGCCACCTTTGGCTGCCTGTATCTAGGCCCAGGAATTTTTTTGAGCAAAACCAAAAAACATGTACTTTTTACTTTTTTATGATTTTTAACATATGTTAAATTCAAACAAATCTGAGACCATCAAGGTAACCCCCTGGTTGAATTGACAGGGACCTGAGGTAAAATTAGGTTAGGGGGTTCTACTCCAGGAAATTTGAAATCTTAATCCTAAAAATTCAGTTGACCATCTTTGATGACATTAGGTGAAAAAAATAGGGTTATGTGCATTTCCCCGAAAGTTTTAGAAATATCAGTTTTGAAAATGCAAAGTTAGACCGTCTTTTAGTAACGTTAGAGAGATTCGAAGCTCAAATGCTTTCACCTGAAATGTTTTTGAAATTAAAATCCTACTATAGGCTATATAGGCTTTAGGGGAAGGGGTGGGGTTTGGAGCCCTATCCAGGAAATTAGTCGAAATTGGATGCCCTAAATAAATTACGATTTTGGGCCGCCTTTGATAATTTCAGGGGGAGAGATGAAGTTTGGTACTCCCCTCTAGGATTTTTTAAAAATTGAAATTTTTTAAAACGCAATTTCAGAGTATCGTTGTTGACGTTAGAGAAAGGGACTTTGGGGACTTCCCCTCTAGAATTTTACTTTTTTAGCGTAATTTTATAGATAGAGCATTAGTTACAAAAGGTAGGGCAGTGCTCCATAATGTCACCCCCACGCTACTGACCTGAAGCCATGCAGTGGACATACATTGCTTGGGGCTGTAAATTTAAAGTTAGCCTGTTTTACTTAAAACAAACTTTTAAGTCCACCAAACTCCCTCTTCATATTTGACGCACCGCAAAGCAGTCCTCTTAAATCCTGAGAAGGTAAATCTAGGTGAACGAGGACATCTTTTAGTATATTAAATAGAGTCTTTGCCTTAACATTTAGAATTTCATAAAGACCTGCAAATTTCTCAAAAAGGTCACAATTCTCATCGACACTCGTTAAGCAAATATAAACTTGTCTTCAAGTAAAGCACTCCTCAAGCAAAAGCTCTCACCACTTCCTCTAAAAAATGACATACATAAACACAAATTATTGGGGGGGGGGGAGGGGGCAAGGCCCCCATGGAGTTGGCGCTAGTGGATGGTGCAATTTGTAAAGAAAATATCTCCACTGTTATCATCTGATAATGCAAGACCGCACTGCTCAAGACGAACTCTCAATTGATGAGCTGTGGTGGGCTGCTTTGTTCACTATACTCACCTGAAATTGCACCGTCTGATTTCTTTTTTCCAATCTATATGTGACAAATGCCATATCCAGATATTTTGAACAAAAACCGATAAACTTCTAGGTATTCGGAATTGAAAATTTGCGCACTGCATGGCAAAAGGTTGTTAATAACAAGATTAATTACATCGTTGATAAAAAAAAAAAAAAAAAAAAAAAAAAAAAAAAAAAAAAACTTTTAAATATTTATTCGATTGAAAAAAAAATCAACATTACATTCCGGTTTCTTCTTTACTAATAATAAAGCTGAAAGTCTGTATATCTGGATCTCTGGATATCTGGATCTCTGTATGTTTGTTATACGCATAGCGCATAAAACGTACGGCCGATTTTCATGAAATTTGGCACAAAATTATTTCTTAGCATAGGGATGAGCACCTCGAAGCGATTTTTCAAAAACTCGATTGTGTTCTTTTTCTATTCCAATTTTAAGAGCAATTTATCGAGCAAATTGTCATAACGTGGACGAGTAAATTACTAAATTATCATAACGAGGAACCGTAACATGGGCGAACAAACTAACATAGCAAATTGGAGAGAAATTCATCATCCATTATTTGTACAGGTGAACCAAATGACCTTTTGGTACTTTTTTTACAGTCAACTCTCAATTACTCGAATCTCCACGGGACCGGCTAAAATGTTCGAGTTATTGGTAGTTTGAGTTATTTATAGTTTGAGTTATAGGAAGTTTTTACATTAATCCGAAGAGTTTGGACCCAATAAAAACTTCGAGAAGAAAGGAATATTCGAGTTATTAGCTTCGAGTTATCGAGATTCGACTGAATCTCCATTCCGACATTAATTGTTGTGAGCATCGCCAAAAAAGCGATATCACGCCAAAAGAAGAAGACGGCACAAACACGCGCTCTGATCCAAAATGGCGGATTTGGCAACTTATCCATATTCAGCATCTCCAACCAACAGTATCCTATGTTCATTGATTGATCGGCATAATACGGAGTGTAAAGATTTCATTATGAACATTATTCAGTTAGCTAAGATGAATTAAATTTTAGATTGGAGTAAGATAATTACAGAGATATATTAAAAAGTCAGATTTCTCATTATCAACCAGTCATCGTCGTTAAACCTCTAGATTTCTAACACTGATAGGGACACACTGAAAATCTATAACTTTTAATTTTCTAGGAAGAGTTTACACCGTCGAGAGATTTTCTCGATTCGAAGCTGTCAGGAAATGCCAAGATACGCAGGGGTGGGTACAGACGGGGGGGGGGGGGGGGGGGGGGGGAGGGGGTATGTTGAAGACTTTATATTGAGATTCAAAAAATTTCTTTAACTTTATTAAATTTTGAGTGTAAATGAAAAGCCAGAAATAAGGCGTAAACTCAATCAATTTCTTAACAAATTAATCAATTTTGAAAATTAGCTTAGTTGAAAATTGATTTTCAAAGTGATTGATTAACTTATAGAAAAAAAAATTATTTAAATTTTTCTTTTAATCTCGACGGTTCCGTCGGCCAAAGAAAAACTCGTTTCTTTTTTTTTGCTCAAGTTGTGGCAGAATTTCTTACATTTGACGAAATACTGTCCACGGATTGTGAGGGGTCATGACCCCCATGACTTTCCTCCTGTATCGCCCCTGAATACACGTATGGTCGGTCACCATATGCATGCCGTGCTTGTTTCTTCTTTCCCTCAAAAGATACATTATTTTCCGGTAGTAATATCTAATATGTGTATTAAAACAACTAATTAGTATATTTTTCAGTGAATAAATGATCACGTACAAATCAAGAACGCAATTGTTTTATTACTTCGGAAGAACAAATTTACTAAGTGCTATTATTAGGTGGTGTTGATTTTAAATAAGAATGAAATTCTCAATACAATAGTGGCCGCCGCTTAAATGAATCACGTTTGCTCCAAACAGTTTTGATTCCACAAAGCGGCTGTTGCAATGAAGCGGCTAATTCAATAAAACTGGATTTTGTTCTGTTTTTGACGATTTGATTCACGAAAGCGATTCATTCAGTTAACCACTGATTCAATTAACCGGTGTCCACTGTATTGCTTTCAGGGCCCTCATTTAAAACCGTTTAAGGGGGCGAAGATTATACGCGCAAAGTGTGTTGCATTAAAAAAAAAAAAAAAACATACGCTTCTGTATATAAATACATTACACTTCCGTGTCGTGGGCAGGTAAATGCAGTATGAGTGCGGTAAAACACCTCTGAAAACCTGAAACCTCTCAAAACATTTACAAGAACGTGGTGCAGAATTTAGCTGAGTGGTGCTTGACTTCTGGGTAACTGTCTACGACGAAAAATTCAAGCATAGCTAATATACTGTTGATCAAAAAGCGGGTACGCCTACTTCTGGACCACCCTGTACTTAAAGAAATAACGACGTTTAGTTGCACAACATTGCAGATTACTGCATACACGTGTGTCGGGTGACAAAGAGCTCCTTTTTCAAAGCAAAATAAATGTGCTTATGGATGAAAATGGATCCGATGTATTTGCATCGGAAAAGGGTTTCTTGTAACTTCGAAAGACGTATATGCAGAAATCTGCAATTTTGTACAGTTAAACGTTGTTATTTTCTATTTTATTTTTCAAGCACTATAAGGTATTTATTCTACTTTACTCTGTACTTTATCATTTTATACTTTATGTTTATTAACTTTTGATTTCATAACATTTTAAAACCCTTTTTTCAGGAAGATAAATAAGACAATACCTTTGTGCTGAAAAGTAAAGTTAGAAATAGCAACGTCAAAAAACAAAAATTGCAGATTGCTGCAGATACGTGTTTCTGCGCTACAAGGAGCGCGTCCTTTTGTCGGATGTCTTTTTATCCATAAGCTCATTTTTTTTGCATTGAAAAAAGCGTTCCTTGTAATGCCGAAACACGTGTCTGCAGTAATCTGCAATTTGTGCTTTGTGACATTGTTATTTTTTACTTTACCTTATACAGGTATTTTGCATAGAATGATATATTTTAGCCAAAATGACCAATTATATCAGCAGCACTTGTTTGATGAACGTTTCAATAAGGCATATTCAATTTTTTGATACATATTCCACACGAAACGAATCAAGCTCTTGTAATTTCCTACACCCTTTTGTTTTCCCATCTCCTCTAAGTGTTTCGTCTCACGTAATAAGAATAAATCGGTTCTCTCGCAGGAACGAGACACCATCTAATAACCAGGAAACGAAGAATTTTCGAACTCTAATACCGTGGAATATCGTTTCCGATGACTAGAAACGCATTTGGCATCAATAAAAAATTACAGACGAACACAAAACCGAAACATCCTGTTACCGCCTTGAACCGGCCGCTATTTGTGCCCGTTTTGCTTGCTGATTTCCATGGTCATGGTCCGGTGATCACGGAGTCCAACTGGTTGCAGCGCTCTTTTCGGGTTTCAAGGGGGTAGCACAAACGGGAATATCTCGTCTGGGATCAGTCAGTTTCCTCGGAGTGACCGCGATAGTTGTTCCGAAGTTCTAAGTTCTGAGCAAGATTTTTTCGATTCAAATTTTCGTCATTATGCGCAGGAGCTCCATGTTTCTGGTGAGTTTCAGGTATTGTTTTTTTTGCTATGTGAGTGATAGTTTAGTTTTGTTCAATGTTTCTCTTAAGCTATCTGAGTGATTGTTTAGTTTTGTTTAATGTTTTTCTTAAGCTATCTGAGTGATTGTTTAGTATGTTCAATGTTGCTTTTAGCTACCTGAGTGAGTGTTCAGTATTGTTTAATGTTTTTCGTAAGCTATCTAAATAATTGCTTAGTACTGTTCAAAGTTTTTTTAGCTATCTGAATTGATTGTTTAGTATCGTTCAATGTTTTTTTAAAGCTATCTGCAGGGGCGTGCATAGAAATTTCGGGGCCCATCACAAATGACTTTTCCGCCCCCCCCCGCCATATTGTTTACCCATATATTTCACACATAGTTTTAAAAATATTAGGCCCCCTTCAGTCTCCGGGGCGGACCAAAAGGTGTCTCTCTCCCCCATCCTGTGCACGCCATTGGCTATGTGAGTAATTGTTCAGTATTGTTCAATGTTTTTTTTTTAAGCTTTCTGAGTGATTGTTTAATATTGTTCAATGTTTTTTTAGCTACCTGAGAGATTGTTTAGTATAGTTCTTTTCTTTTTTTTTTTTTTTTAAATCTGACTGAGTGATTGCTTAGTATTGTTCAATGTTTCTTTTAGATATCTGAGCGATTGTTTAGTATTGTTAAATGGTTTTTAAGCTATCAGAGTGATTGTTTAATATCGTTGAATGTTTTTTAACCAATCTGAGTGATTGTTTACTATTATACAATGTTTTTTTTAGCTATCTGAGTCTGAGTGATTGCTTAGCAATGTTCAGACAAGTTTAGTCTGTCTCGGGTGTCAACAAATATGAACAAAAAGACACGGACACATTGTTAAAAAATGCACGTACTATTTCTCTACAAGTGAGATTTAAATTTTAATGGAACTTATAAAAAAGACGAAGTAAAATTATTTTAATAAAACATTGGTAAATGCGAAAATTTTTTTTGTAAAAATTATCAAATTTAAAATTACAAAATTTATATTTTTAAATATTAAAATACTTCCGTTTAAGTTTTTCGTTTTCTTTTCTTTTTTTGCATACCCTTTTCTTTTGCGGGATCAATTTAAATTACAAATATAAGTGTAAAATATATGGCTAGAATAAAAATAATTCCTATAATAAATAATAAATTAAACTTTAACAAGTTTCAAAAATCCATTACGGACTACATACCGTAAACGCGGGTTACTTTGGCCCACATTTTGTAACTTTTCTCATCTTATTCTCACACAAGAATTTTATAGCTATTCATATTTCCAAGCTGTGGACACCTGTTTTACACAGCTAGAGTTCTCTTAATTTAATTTTTAAACACTGATCACTTTGTTTCAAAGTATTACTATTCCTTTTAATTGTTTTAAATTTGGGCCAATGTTACCCTTACGTTTATGTTACTTTGTCCCAAAGTAGTTCTTCCGATTTAAAACCATTGTAGAACTAACTTGAGATAAAGAAAGACGTGTGTTCACAGGAAGAACTGTTTATTTGAAAGAAAAATACATTTTTTTTGTTTTGTTGACAAGTTTGAGTCATACATTTTTGTTTGAACGAAAGTTAAATTTTTTAAAAAATGTGTGTGCCTACCTAGTTATTATCTCAGACATTACCACCTGGGAAACAGTCAACGTTTCACCAGTTTTGGAAGTTGAATAATTTTGGTAAGGTAACACCATTCTTAAAACAAAGGATCCTTTTCGTCACTTCCAAAACTTTTTGTTGCGTTCCATGCTCTGAACATTAGCTCCTTCCTCTCAAGCATGAACAGTTATCCCTGGAAACACGAGTTCATTCCATTCGACAATAACAAAATTTAGTAAACTTTCCAACAAATTTAACATTTAATAAAATTTGTAAAACTTAGATGCAAGTTTGCAACTTCCAGCAATTTTTAGTTCCTCTTCATCTTCCATAATAAATGCAATATGTAACTGAGCCCTGAGGATTTGAGTCTATAATCGCTCTCTTAATCCGTTGCTGAAAATTCCTAGGTTTTTCTAGTGTTTTTCCAGTTAGGAGTTTTACTTTTTGCTTTTCTTCTCTTTTCAAAATCTCTCTGACGGGTTTTCTTCAAGTTTTTATGCTAGGCCGAAGTAGGTCGCAAGTTTTAGGCTAGGAGATATGCGGTTATTGTAAAATTATTTAATAAAAACCTTAACAGAAATGAGAAGTACAACTATGTTACTACAAAAAATATCGAATAGTATTCATAAATACGTACCTAACAAACTCTTAGCTGTTACAGAACTGCTTTTATACATGTAAAAGTCTGAGAAGTTATAAAGACACATGTTAGCACGAGGAACAAAAACCAGCAGTGTTGCTCCTTGTGGAGAACTATCAAACTACTTGGTATACATTACTGAGTCCTTGAAGCTGCTCTCTAACGGATTCTGTCAAAATAAGTTTCAAAATTGCTTCCTGAAGGTTTACAGAGAACGTTGTAGCTTTTTTTTTTTTTAATTTGGTCCAAAGAAGGACCCTAGCCAAAGTAGCCAGCATTTTCGGTACATTCAGATTGCAAAAAAAAAAAAAAGGCCCCTTTTTCCATTGACATTGTGTATTAAAAAACATAGTTTTAAATATAAAACAAGAGTTCACAAAGTGTGGTGCCGCGGCACCCTGGGATGCCGCAGGGAGAGGAGATGGTTTCACTAAGTGTTTATAGTACCAAAACATACATTTACGTACGTAACACATAAACTGCAGTGCCGTGAGAGAATTCTAATTCTTCAAAGGGTGCCGTGGTTCAGAAAGCCCTGCTATAACAGTCAAGTAATATTGTTGCCGTACTTAATAAAGTGCAGATTGCGAAAGGTTGAGATGTCTCCTAAAGTCTTGATGTAAAGATCTGCCAATTCTGGAGCCTGATGGCTGTGGAGGATTTCAATTGGTGGTGCTTCAAGTATGAGGAGGAAGCGAATAATGGCCTGGCAAAAAAAAAAAAAAAAGAACATGATATGGGGTTAATTGTAAATGGGGATAGTGCTTGCTTGCATGTAGGTTCTTTTAAAATCGATTTCCCTTTCTGTGATAAATGCAATACAAATTAGTTAGCTATTTTATGTTTTGCATTCTGAGAGAATTTCTATGTGTTAAAAGATGTTTAAAAAGTGTTTTTCTTTTCGGTATAGTAGTTGCTTGAAGGCATAACATTGCTTTTAAGCCGTCGGAGAGGAATTTTTATGTATATTTTTTATCGCATGAATATAAATATTGAAATTGCTTTTCAGTTTCCTAGTTTGTAAACGAAAAAAACGGTCAACAATGAATGCTACCGACTGGAGTTTAGGGTTAATCCCACTGGAGTTAGGGTTACAATTTCAACTATCAAAATATCACCAAACAGGCAATTACTTCATTCAAATGTAGAAGGAATTTTCACCCGTTATACATTCACGGGCGATTTTCTAGTTAGTAATAATGCGATACATACCATTCATTCATATTAAGTCTCTGGCTAGATTTCAAAAAAAGTAAGCATTAACAAATTCATTTTCGCAAAAGATTTTCAGCTGTTTCCTCCAAAAACACGTTTTGAATCTTAGAAGGGTCATTTACCTCCTCAGTTGAACGGAAGCTGCAAAACTCGCTCGTGAGACGAAAAAAAGTAATTTTCTCAGCTTAACTATCTGACTATTACTGAAGGTTTCTCATTAAAATAGCATCAGAAATAGGTATTTCCTGGTCAAGACCTTCATTACATCAGGTTTCCAACCATCAGATTGCATTGTTGTGTTTTCGTGGCATTGAAATAAACAAGCAATTTCTAAAATTTAATCTTATCTAACCTCTTAGTGTGGTACATGTTCCCGTCTGGCATTTTTTTCTTTTTTCATACTGAATTAAAAAATGTTCAACAGTTTGCTTTTAATGCTCACATGAAGATTTTTTTTTCATGAATTTTCGGAAATAGTTTTCCTGTTATCAAGGCATACGTTGCATAAAACAAGCCATACGCTGTTCAAATTTAAATATGTGTGTTACACAGCACACATCGAAATGGTTATAATTTTTAATTAAATATTTTTATTTGAATTGGAAATCTTCTGATATCTGTTATTCACAATTGATGTCATTCGTATATTTATTTTACTTCATAATCTCAAATGCATTAACATCAATTTGAACTAAACTATTCACCAAAAACGATTAGTTCAGATCCAATTCCTCTGCACCCCATTAGAAAGAATGTTTTCAAAGTTGGAAAACGTTGATAACATATTCATTGATAAAAATCTTTTTGAGGTACATTACTGAGTATTTTCATTAAATAAATAAATAAATAATTTAATTAAATATTACTGCATTTTAAGTTTGAGAAATACAAATCACAGTTTGAAAAAACGTTTTAGCAGTTATCGATGCAATTGGCCACGGCGTCGCTCACTTATTTTTCTTCATGCGAAGATTGATGCACCATGTCAATGCACTGGTCAAATGGTGTGAAATCACTTTTCTGATTTACCGCATATTTACATATTTTATACCACCGAGCATTTCAGCATTTTCCCATACTTTTCTTGTCGGTATTATGATTCTAGTTGAAACTGAAATATAAGTAAACGAAAAATATATGTTATACTTTTTTTGCTGTTGATGAAGTAAAAAACTAGTTGATTGTCTAATAATGTTGTTAAAATACTGTTCATTTGTCATAGAATAACTTTTCATCTTCGAAAGTGCACCATATTTTGGCAGTAAACTATAATATAAAACGATCCGGTAGAGCCTCCGTAGATCTCTGAAGGACGTGGTTTCGATCCCCCCCTCGCCCCCTCCCGGTGCTCTGGGTGTTCTTTCTGGGGTCTTAAAGACAGATCTATTTTATTTATCCGGATCAGAAGATGAGCAACCCCCTGGTCCAGCTCCCCCCCCCAAAGGTATTGATTCATTTGGAGGACATTGTGACCACGACATATACAACTTGTGCCAGTCACCATTAACAAACTTCGGGAAATTTGGCAGGCTGGCCATCGAACCCGGGACGCTTTACCAATCAGCTCACCATTGCGTCTCTGAAGAATCTCGGGTTCCTGCACTTGTTTTGGTAGAAATTTAGCGCTGACTAAAAATATAGATATATGTATTTACGCGTTTTCACCAAATCATTTCTAATCTGGAATTTTATTTTGAATGCGATTCTATATGTTCAACATCAATTCTTTCCCTTACCTTAAGCTTAGTTCGTTTACGTATTTTTTTATAGTAGGTTTTTATACTCTATTTTCTAATTTGGCTTTAATTTTTAGTGATTTATTTGGTCATTCGATCCTTACTCATTTATGAATATTTAATGAATATTTTCACGAAATTGTAGTTGATTTCCAGATGGTTAAATTAGTTGCAATAGATAAAACCTTAATGTCTTCAGAATTTATTCATAAAAAAAAACCTTGTAAAAATGTAGTGACACTTTTTAACTTAGAAATAAATATATAAATAAATAAATGAATAGAATCGGAATAAAAAAGTGAAAAATGGTCTGGCTTTTTAATTCTGTTTCTATGAAACTCATGGAATGTTAACATTGTCTAAATTTCTCCACTTCCTGACATTCTTTTGAGCAGACAAGTTCGAAAAATAAATAAACAAGTGAAATAAAATAAATAAAAAATATCAAATCAAATGACGACCAATTGTCGTTTGCACAGTTTAGTTTCTCAACATCCGCTGACTCGGGTGTTCAGAAGCAGGTCATTTCATTGTCGAACATTTGGACATGGTCCGAAAAGCACGGAAAAAGCTGTAGGAACGCAGGAGAAAAAGAGACGCCAATTCAAAGCAAATTTCATATGTACGATAAAGAGAGAGAGAAAAAAATGCTATGGAAAATAATACAAACACGATGCAGTAGCTAGAAAGGTTTTTGCACTTAAACTTCGCTTCTTTTCTGTGAGATATACTTGATCTGTTTAAGTTCTTAATAACGCTTGACAAAATGAAATTAATATAACCCATATTTAACATTACATCTACGAATATATAATAAAGGCAAAAACAAAATAACGATTTAAATTAATTCGAGTTACGTTCTGTTATGTGTTTTTTTTTTGTGTTTTTTTTTGGAATGTATAACAACTTGATAATTTGAAATGCATAAATTCACGAAGAATGAGGGGGAGGCCGAAATTTGTTCATCAGTTTTGAATTTAAAGACAGATGAGTCCCAACGTAGAATGTATGATGCGAAAGGAGCCTATTTTGTTTTTTAGCGATTAAATTTTTTTATTGCACCGAAATTGCTGTCAACTGATTTTTCTGAATCATAATTTTAAAGAAACGAATATCTTACACTCTTTTCTCGAAAACGCCAATGAGTTAGGAATTGAGGCGGGTACGAAGAGGGCTCTATCAATCAGCGGCGTAGCAAAAGGGAGTGGATTGCCCCCTCCCCTCATGAAGCTACAAAATTATATTTCTGAACACACATGCAAGGGCCTAAAATTACGTTTTCAGTCTTTATTTTGGAAACATTTCATGTGACAACCCCCCTTCCCATGAAACATTTTTCTGCTATGAGTATCAAGCTAGAGAGCGGTATAGGCTTTATATTACTTAGCGAACATATTAATTGAAAACCAAAACAATTGCTCTTTTCCGGCTTTGCTTTCGGAAGGCTTTACTTGAGCTAACGCAGACGAAACTATATCAGCGTGACGAGTTTAAATTCATGAAAATTGAGCTTGAGAAAAATAGTTTCCTGTCTCTGGTAATAAATTATGGTCTACATGTTTCGCATATAGAAATACCGTTTTTCTTTTTCTCATTCTGGCTGTTTTTTCGGTTGGATATTCTTTGTACTTGTGTTTTTCCCATCGTTTTAGAGCATCTTGCAGGAAAGCTGCTTTCGTAAAGAACTATCTGAAAAGTTACACCGTGCTTGTTTATTGAACGGGAGCTGGAAAAAACCCTCATTCAATTTTTTTATGAGGACTGGTCAACGTCTCACAACCAGCGTCGGATTTAGACTTAACGGGGCCCTAAGCTAATTGATGTATGGGGCCCCTTTTGTAGTTTCTCTTGGTGGTGTAAGAGGCATTTTATTAATCCCCCCTTTACTATATTTGTTTCTTTTCTCTGATACATTCAGCAATACTTTTAGTTTTTTAATCGTGTTTTAATGTGTTTTCTCTGATGTTCTCTTTTTATGTTGACCTTAAGAGGGAGAATGGTATCAAGAGACCCAAGACTTCTTTTAAGTAGAAGTTAGAATATCCCCAATTATAGGGGGCTCGGGAGTTTCTCCCCCGGAGAAAATTTTGAAAAATAGATATAAAATTCTACATTTTGAAACCTTATATGATGTAGTTGGAACTTCAAAAATATCAAGACAGAAATAAGCAAACAAAAACTAAAAGTTATATACTCTATCGCAAATTAAGATAATACACAGTAAAAATTGTTTTTTGATTCGACAAATCAATGAAAGCAGTTGACAGAAAGAAAAAGCGCTGGAAGAGAAAAGACAATGCATTGTTATTTGCTCACATTGGCTTTCGGTACAATTAGTTTTTTATCACCCCTACAACACACCGACAAATACAACAATGAATTAAATATAAAATGATCAATAGTAAAAAATGTTTTAAAAGAAATGGTGTACAGCTTTAGAAAATAGGTAACAAGAGAGTAACATACTACCCATTTGAAAAATTCATAATTTATGCACATGATAAGAAATAAAATTGGAGCCTACTTTGCTTAGGATTTTCAAAGACTTATCTAATTATTTTCAAGGACTCTAGAACAGTTAAAATTATTTAACACATTTCATTTGAGGCAGTGAGAAGCAAAGGGATGTAAGTGGCAAAATTTGGAAGAAGTGGTTAAAAATTTGGAGATAACCAGTACACATGGTAGGTGAACCTCTCCTCTGTCTTCGGGCAAGAGATGGTACTAGCCCTGGTAGTTGCTGCTGTACATGTACAGGATGATTTTAAAAAAAAATTCAATGAAAGCCTACCTAGGATGTTATCTTTAAACGCGTTTTACTCAAAACTTGAAAATGTTCACTTACATCCCTTTGCTTCTCACTGTTTCATTTGTACTTTCCAATCTCTGATATTTGAGCACTTGATTGTAAAATGAAATTTATTTTTTCAAGTACTTTCCTTTTGTTTTTGGAACGAATCATGCTAATTTCTGAGATTTGGGGGCCTAACAAAGCGTGGGCCCTAAGCTATAGCTTGCTTTGCTTGTACGTAAATCCAGACCTGGTCACAACCACTATCTCATTTCCTCGTTTCTCAAAGCAGCAGCAATTGCGCGAATTCTGGACCAGCTTTTAAGCATTTGGTTCACAACCACAGGGTTCCTAAGGGTGCACAAGGTTCAGATGTCCTATTCTGCTATTGCAGCATACAAAAAGGTGAAGTAGCTCACTTTCTAACCCCTATAAAATAGTCTAAACGGTGTTTTCTGGTTTTCTCTTGTACCAGGCGCAAGTGCTGGGAGTCACCCTCAGAAGTTCTCTCCAAAAATATCTTTCCCTCATGATTCTCAAAGAAAGAAAAATAACGAAATTAACTTTGACTGGTATAGTATAGCTTATTTAGAGTCATCAGCCATCAAATGTTTCAAAATGCAGAACAGACAAAATAGCTTGGAACTCGATCGAGTCAAATACCGTGGAGTTATAAGATGATTATTGTCTTGGTTTTATAAATATTTACGAATCTGAAACTCTTTTCTTCCCTACCTAGTTGAATTTTTAATAGGGTATAATTTTTTTGCCAAACCTTTATGCACTGTCTTTTTCTTCTTTTCCACTGGGTCATTAATTTGATTATTGTTTCATAATCAAGTTCGTACTCAAAATTCAAGTTTGCAACTCAAACTCTAGAGGTTTTATAAATATCTACAAATCTGAAACTCTTTTTTCCCCACGTAGTTAAACTTCTAACAGGGTGTAATTTTTCTTCCAAAACGTTTTGTGCTGTCATTTTCTTCTTCTTTTTTTGAGTATTAGTCATTGAGGTCGCCTCTACTCCGTCTTGCATCAGAGAAGGCTCCGGAGCACGGTTTTGTTTGCCTTACGGGTTCGAAAGGCTTGTTCCAAACATTTGCACCACGAGGCTGGGAGAGGTGACCACTGCGTCCTTTCATAACCGTTCGCGGTCACAGTTGTTAAATCACCTGCCGTGTAATGGTGAATAACACATTGTTTGAGAAGGAGGTTTAAATGGTATTTCACGATCATACGAAGCGGAAATTAAAAAAACATCAAGCCAGAACGTAAACAATCAGAGAACGAAATGATAGAGTTTAATTGTTTGTCTGCTGTTGTTGACTCTTCTGCACGTAATACATTTAAAGCGATGTATATTAACTGTTGGAGCGCATCGATAATTAATGAGGCGAGTTAATGTAATCGATTAATTTTCGATTCAATGATCAGTGGCAGCCTTTCCCTCTATGCGAGTCTAACTTGGTGTTCATAACGTTTTTAGAAATTTCTTACCATAATTTTTAGGAAAAATTCCCGTTGTATTTATGTGTTTTAATTAATGTTTTCTTCCAGTCTCTCGAGGCTCTGGCAACCCTACCTTCCATGGATAGTGCATTTCTTTTGCACATCATGGACAAGACAACAACAACAACAACAACAATTGTTTGAGCATTAAACCAGATAATACAACATAAAAATAAGAATATAATACAGCATTAGTCTTTAGTCTAATCTTCTTGCAACCCTCGGATTGCACGAGTGAAAATAAGATGCAATAAAAAAAACTATAATGCTCCTCCACTCGTTGAGTAGTGTTTATTTCCTAAAATTTTTAAAGAATGACAATGGAACAACAGGCAACACATAAAAAGGTTAAATTCAGATAACGTATCAAAAATTAGTTTGAATTTTGAGATCTTGAATTCTCATATTATGTTTTTCGCAATTACGAGTTGAGATACAACCCGACTCGTTGGGTTTCTCGTTTCTATTAATGGCTTTTATCGCAACCATAATTTGAGTTCAAGACTTCGAAATTCAAATCAATGCCAAGGGATGGGTGCTGGATGTTATGTGCTGGATGCTGTGGGCTGGATACTGGATGCTGTGGGCTGGATACTGGATGTTGTGTGCTGGATACAGTTTTCGTGTAAAAAGGATTGTGTTAATTCGAGAAGTTCGTTCATAAATAGTTCGATTCCGGGGCACATGAGAGCCTGCATGCACTACAAACATAGAAAAACAAAAATCAAAGGACGCGGACGTCATTCAACGGTCAAGTGAAAACAATAAGCAATTCGTGATTGCTCAAAAAGGCTTTACACATCAAATATATCTCTAAGATTAATAAAATTTACAGCCTGTTAAGTAAGGTTTAAAAATAATTTTTTGCAAACATTTTGGATAAAAAGTACACCACTTATCTTTAATGGTACCTTTGTATAAGGTACCAATAACACATTGAACTGTTTTAAATACAGGGTGTCGGAAAAGTCCGTGGCACATTTTAAAAATTCATTGAAAAGCAACAAATTGTCGTCTGAATATGCGGTTTGAGCCAAAATGGAAAAGGGGGGGGGGGGATGTGCCTCACGAGACGCTCGGCAGAAGTGATAACTTTCATGGGATTAAATTATTATCATTACTTAATGCTATGAAAGTAGCAGTTGGCTTATGATAACTATAATAAGCAACAAAATTTTTGCATTATATGTTATCTAAAAATCTTGCTAAGACTGCATCAAGTACAGTTCCGTGACTTGTAGTGGCTTCTTCTGGCTTATTAATCATTTGTAATGGTAATTTGGATTGCTCTAAATGAAAAATAATTTTATTCTTGGATTACCATTCAGACTACTTTTAAACATAAGTTTTGATGTCGGCGCAAAAACAATAGATTAAATGACGCGTCGTTTCTAAATATTTCGTTTATCAGAAAAAATACACAAACTTACGAAACATTTTAAATTTTACTCTGTGATGAACAAATTAAATGTTTATTTATTATTTTTGTTTTCTCGACCGTCCCCTACCCTCGCGTTGCGGAGTCTGCGGGGATGTACCGTATTACCCCGCATTAGCCGACATATCGGAAAAAAGCGAGGTTGACCAGCGTGCCGGATAATTCAAGGTTTATTTTGAAACCACACAAAAAGTAGATTTTCCCATCTGTTTCAACCGCAAAGCAAACTTTACAAGGAAAAAATAATAATAAATTCCCAAGGTAATCTCTTTTTCAAAAAAGAACCAATAAATTTCAGGTCGTCGAGATGAAAAAAATTCGTGGTAGTTTGATGATGCGTTATCTTACTATAGTTAATAAATATTTGTACAAAATTAAACTGTTTATCAATACTAATAAACTGATCTGCTCTGCCTGGCTAAGCACAAAAATGGAATCTGCAGCTGAGCTCAAAATGAGAAATCTGAAATCACTTTTTAAATTTTTATGCCTCCATGTATTTTATTTAGATGCCACTTTTTCAAGAATTTTATTTTAATATTTCCCATTCACAAATATTCATAAAACAATATATTTAGGTAGTATAGGGGAAAGTGGGGCTGAAAGGGACAGGGGCTGAAAGGGACATTATATATTTCTTAAAACCTGATGTAAATAGAAGTTTTCATTTACTGCTAACAGAGGGAGCCAGATGTTTATAGTTGGTAGACCAAGTCAATTTGTCAACATAACAATTATTTTTATCTGCAAATACTGAAGTTAATTTTCCTCATCAAAAAGTAAGTTATACTTCTATTTATATTTTGTTTCAGAACTAAAGTGTATTTAGTTATAGAAATAATCTTTGTGTGTTAATTAAAAGTACATTAAATACCTAAAAATCTCTGATAAGCGATTTTCACAGGACAGAAAGTTAGGCTTAGCAGCCATGTGGTGTATGTAATGTATGAATTTGGGGCTGAAAGGGACACTATCATCGGGGCTGAAAGGGACATGTCCCTTTCAGCCCCAGAAAAAATTTGCTTATGTTTAAAATTTTCTTTTTTTTTTAATTATTTCAATAATTAATATATTGCATTAAAATTTTAATAATAAATTATGAAAAAATGCTTTGTTAATGTATAATTTAAATAACTTTAAACTGCAGGTATATTTTATTAATTTAATAAAATCAAACTAAGACATACAAATTTTACAACTTTTTTTTTCAGTTGCAAATATGGTACGTAACTACAAAAGGAAGACAGATAGAGTCAGAAAGACTGGATCTGAGATGGAAGCAGCTGTAAATGAAGTTCTAGTTCATGGACAATCAGTTAGATCAGTTTCTAAACAATATGGGATTGCTAAATCATATTTAGCACGAAAAATCAAAATGTATAAAGAGATGGGAGAAGTTAAAGAATTTACTCACAAGCCAAACATTGGCAATAGAAGAGTGTTTACTTCTGAACAAGAAACTGAATTAGCTTCTTATTTAGTTAAAGCTGCAAAAATTAGTCATGGATTAACTGCTGTGCAAACCAGGACACTTGCTTATGAATATGCTTTGCTTATAGAATCGCCGCTGATTCCGGATGTTTGGAAAAGCACAAAGCAAGCTGGCTATGACTGGCTGAAGGGATTTATGAAACGAAGTGGGAATCTCTCTCTCCGTACTCCTGAGCCAACTAGTCTGTCCCGAGCAACAAGTTTCGATGCTTTAAATGTCAGAATATTCTATGAGAAACTTGAAGAAGTAATGAATCGCTACAAATTTACAGCAGACAGGATTTATAATGCTGACGAAACCGGGATTACAACTGTACATAAACCACCCAAAATTATTGCAAAACGTGGTCAAAAGCAGGTTTCACAAATAACATCAGGCGAAAGGGGTCAACTCGTTACTATGTTATGTATTGTAAATGCCATAGGAAATACTTTGCCACCTGTATTTATTTTTCCAAGATCCAATTACAAGGAATTTATGCTTCATGGTGCACCTCCACAGAGCCTTGGATTGGCGTATAAGACTGGATGGATGACATGTGATAACTTTCTTGCAGCTAGCTCTTAAACACCTTGCCAAATATTCTTTCTGTACCCTAGATAATCCAATATTGTTACTAATAGACAATAGTGAAACACATATAAGTGTCGAAATCATAAAGTTTTCCAAGGAAAATGGCATAGTAATTTTGACATTTACTCCTCATTGTAGCCACAGAATGCAGCCACTCGATGTTTCTGTCTTTGGCCCATTTAAAGGTAGATACAATGCTGCTGCCTATAACTGGATGATAACAAACCCTGGCAAAACCATAACCATTTATAATGTGGCCGAACTTGCAGGCATTGCATTTTCTTTGGCCTTCACAAGATCGAACATTCAATCCGGTTTTCATAAAAGTGGCATTTATCCTTTTAATAAAGAAATCTTTACTGAGGAGGATTTTTTGAGTGCCTACGTTACAGACAGACCGAACCCAATAATAGCCCCAGAAACTTCTCCCAGCCAAAATCTTGTATCGCAACCTGGTACATCAAAAGGAGTCGAGAAACCATTATTGGATTTAGCAGTGCTAGTCCCGTCTTCTAATGATACAAAGCATCTCTCTATAGAAGTGATCCGACCTTAACCTAAGGCTGCACCAAGAAAGGCATGTAGAGGTCGAAAAAAGGGTTCGTCCCGAATTTTGACAGACACACCTGAAAAAAAAAGAGTGGAACAAGAACGTTTAGCAAAAGTTGCTAGTAAAGGCAAAAGTAAATGTGCTTCTTACAATATTCAGAAAGACCATCCGAAACGAATAAAACGGAAGCTTCTCACAATCTCATCTAGTGACAGTGATGATGACGACAGCTTTCAAGCATTGGATTCAACAAGTGATTATGATGAATTTATTGTGAACAAAACAAATATCCAGACAAATGACTTTGTATTAGTGAAATTTTTAGGAAAATCCTGTGTGCATCATTATGTAGGAAAGGTTGTTGATAATCCCGACACAGACGAACTGAAAGTAACTTTCCTTAGGAAAAGTCATACATGTTGGAAATTCGGTTTTCCTGACAATGAAGACACTAGCATCGTAGATATGAGTGATGTTGTTTCAAAGTTGCCGCCGCCTTTGAAATTGGGTGGCACAGCAAGGATGAATGCACAATTTCAATTTCCAATCGATATTAGTTCATTTAGTGTTAAATAATTTTCATATTTGTTCATTAGAAATTAGAAATTTGTTCATTAAATAATTTTCATATTTGTTCTTTTATATGACATTGAATATGCTGTTGTTTGGGAAAGTATTTTCACACAAATAAAATTGTGCTGCAACATTAAGTACTGTTATTTGTTGTGTCCCTTTCATCCCCATCATATGTCCCTTTTAACCCCGATGATGGGGCAGAAAGGGACAGCGGATTACAATACCGCAATTCATTGTACTGAACAAATTATTGGCGTTACATCTTTGTTACTATATTCTTATAATAGACAATGAAATGCTTTATAAACTGTTTTAGAAACAATAATTTCAATTGTGAAAGTTTTATAGAAAATAAAAGAAAACCTGAATTTGTCCCCTCCAGCCCCAGCTTCCCCTATGTTACAAAGAATCACCTAGTGACAATAATTTTGATAAACAGTTTAGATACAAATTATACTCATGTGCTTAGCACACCAGCGTAGAACTTATATTATTTTTTAAAAAAAGTTGAATATATATTTGTTATAGTATTAAATTGTTATGATTTTTTTTAACCTACTTTTTTCCGGCATGTCGGAAAGGACCAGGAAAGGGTTGTTGAAAATCTGGTGACCCTCATATTTTGCGGGATGCCGGCAAATGCGGGGGGTAATGCGGTAGTTTGTTCTAGTCATGTACACCTTTTCACAGTTCAAAACTCTAAATGAAGCGAGATATTTTTGGTATAACTAATCGCAAAAATGTTTTTGTTTTGAAAATAAATTTAAAGATTTAATAATGTTTTAAAATGTTAATTGTAAATAAATGTTATCACCATAAACAAACTACAAGGTTAAGCTTAAATCTGAAACGATAAAATTGGTGTATTATTACGACCAGACTAGGATCTATATTTTGACCCCCCCCCCCTGCAAAACTCACCAGGGACCCTAGCCGCACACTTTATTGGATCCCCCCCCCCAAATAACTAACTTTTTAACGAGTGATTGTTTTAAAGTCAGTTTAGATTTTATTCTGTGAGACACAAATGAAATGTTTATTTATTATTTTTTGTTTTCTCGGTCGTCCCCAGCCCCCACGTTGCGGAGTCTGCGGGGATGAAGCTCGTTTAAAATATGTTCACCTTATCACAGTTCAAAACCCTAAATGAAGCGAGATATTTTTAGTATAAGTAATCGCAAAAATGTTTTTGTTTTGAAAATAAATTTAAAGATTAAATGCTGTTTTGAATATATATATTGATTACAATGTTATTGGTATTATATAGCATTGTTAAACTTACCTTTCGTTAGGAGATTGCGTTATGTTGCGATGATTATCCATCTTCTGTTAGTTTCATTACTTTTTCTACTATCACTTACCGCTTAAAACTGACCAAAAGAGTAAAGAAACGGAATTTCCCCGAGATTGCGCGCTTCTGTCGTATGCGGGAACGAAAGGAATGCCAGACGAGAGTTGCGTCGTTACACGTTTTGTCACAAATCGGTTTACCCTCCCATAAGAAGTTGTCACTGACGGAAGCGAAAGTCAAACGGAAGCGGAATACTTCATTTTGTTGTAGGTATCAGGGCCAGATTAAGCCATGGGCACATGGGGTACGGGCCGAGGCGCCATCATTTGAGGGGGGGGGGGGCACCAAAGTGTAGGTAAAGTTTTAATTAGAGTAATTTCATATCACACTATATAGCAAGATGTAAATAATAAAACTGGGAAAAAAATTCCCCCCCCCCTAAAGGTTTAATATCTTTCGCAATGTGTGAGCTGTGAACAATTTACTGCTTGTACATCCTCGCTGATCCGACCTCTTACAAAATGAAGTGTTCTGCTTCCGCTTCCAGTTGATCCGCCAACTCTTTGTGGCACAGCTTTAGTATCGACTACAAAGTTGGCAACCGTGAGGTGTTCACTAGCTTCCATTTGTTGAAAAGTTGACTTCTTGCCTGTATTTTAACCATCGTGTAACTTCTGAAAATCCTATTTCTCTCTTTCACAGTGCTTGCTCCTGGGAGCGATAATGCTCTCAATGGAGTCTGCTCGAGCGTCTCCAGTGGACGCAAGGGTCCGCGCCCAGCTCGAGGCAAAGGTGATATCTTCCATGTCTCTCAAAGATCTGGAGAGACTTGTTGAGAACGATGAGCGAGTGAGGAACGCCCCCAAGAAATCAAAAATCATCCTCATGCCCAAGGGCAGTGATGATCCTGAGGCTGATGCTATTGTTATTCAGAGGTAAAGCAATTTCGTAATTTCCACTGTTTCTATTAGACACTAAAATTTATTGTTAATCATTTATATAGCTTTTTGCACGTCAGCTGTTCTATGGGGCAAGGGCGGATACAGAAGACCATTTTTGGGGGGGGGGAGGTCATTATGAAGAATGAAAACTCCCTCACCCCCTCTATAAACGAACCTACGATTTTGGATGCGAAAAATTTCTGAAACTGCTTGGGGGTCAATAAAAAGCACCACATCCGCCAAGAATCAGGTACCTAACTGGGGATATAAACGATGCAAATTAATTTCATAAGCAATGAAGCGAAGTAGTGTTTCAAGTATTTACTTTCAAAAAAAAAAAAAAAAAATGAGGAATTGAAAAGATACTGTAATCGTTTACATTTCAGGCCCAAAGTGTTTGAAGACTATGTGGACGAATACTGTTCGCGATGATTGGGGGGGGGGGGACGTCGACTATGGGCCCTCCCCTTGTATCTACCACTGCTATGGGGTTACAGTGATTTTGATTAACTTTGAACTATGTGGATTCACCTAGTGTCTGATTACTGAATAATCCAACTAGGCCGTGGCCTACGGACTCCCACTTTTTAGGGCTCTCAGGTGTCTAAAGCTGCTTCCGCCAATGGCTAAAATTGTAAGGTTTGACTGCACATGAACACAGGGGCCCCGAAAAGCGTTTAGCCTAGTGTCCCCTGACATTTTAATCGGATTTTGTGTTCATTTTCATGTTTTTTAGTACATTTGACTTTAAAAAAATCCCAATGCTGCAGTGTGCTGATGGAAAAGCCATAATATCATGTTCATACATTTTATTTTCAAAATAAGCTGCCATCACTGCGCAAGGCTCATTGTACGATTCAATTATTCTGAAGTCATTCTTTTGGAACTACTCAATAATTCCCAATTTAAATATCATTCTACGCTGTAATGTTCTGTGCAATATAATAAAGTAGAATTCTTGTGATATCATGAAAAGTTACATCCAGAGCTAAATGATTCTACGTTCCCGGTTACCAACTTCTATTTTTGGCATCAGCTGAACTTCTCCCTTGTTTGACTTGGGTTGTAAATTATTTCAACAATACCTTTTTCCCTACTAGAAAATTTCTAGACATGAAATATTCATCTGATTTACATAAAATGAAAGCTATAAGTTACTCTTACATAGATACAATCAAATGCACTAAGCAAAAACAGCAGCTCACAAAACTACAACACCCTCCATAAGGGGCAAAAACTTCCTAAACAGAGCAAGAAAACTATTATTGTCAGCACCCAAGTCGTCGTATGATTACGTGGTATGTGGAAGATCTGTTGAGTACTCCTTTGATTATTCTCGACAAAATTAAATCCCAAGTGCATTTTGGATCGAAAAGAACCCAAGTGCCTTCATCTGGTGAAAAACTGGGTATCAAAGTCCTCTGTACCGGTTGAAATCCGAATCTTAATCGCGGCACATGAAAGACTGAATGACATATCGGGGGATCACACAAACGTAGTAACATAATAAAATCCAGAATAGCCAATAAGCTACTAGATTTGGTGAAGAATTTGGAGATATTTTTTGATACTAAAAATGAGACTTCATATTCAGTGTTAGCTGGTAATGCTAGATATTGGCTGTAATTGACTAAGTTTCCAAAAAACCCTGTGTAAAGCTTTTAAAAATGTTTCCTATTTACGTATTCTATGTCAAAGATGTATCTCATAAAGTTTGTTTAATGAAATCCGTTTCTGAGTTCAGGATTTATACAAATATTCCTACAGGTGCTTATCATACCTTTTTTTTGTACTGATCAAAAAATACCCTAAAAGTAACAGTATTATAGAGTTGCGTCAAACGTTCTTTCAATAAAGGTTTTTCAAGGAAAATCCCCCTTTTAGTTCGGGATTTATATATTCTCCAAAAAATATTTCCGAAAATGCTGGTGAAAAGTTTTTTCATTGAACTGTTCAAAAAATGACTTTGAAGAGACTAAACATGTATAAAAAAAAAGTTTTTGTACACATTCAGCACCAACTTGTCTTTCTAGCAAAGCGTTTTCAAGGCGGTAGTGGTCCCTTAATGCATCAAATTTCCTCGAAGATAACTTTTCTTGAACTGTTCAAAATTGAATAAAAAATAGTTCAAACTAAAAGGTGAAATATGGAAATAAACTGTCCAAGCGGAGCTCCAAAATAAAAATATCTAGTTTTCTCGAATCTGATAATTTTCTCAATTAGGGTCAACAGACAAAACAGACGGGAAGCAAGAGGATGTTTAAATGATTTTCTGCTGAACCATTCACGATTTTCGAATTCTCTCCAAGGCACTAGGCTGATACATTCGCAGTTAGTGTGAAACTTGGGTTGCTTAAAAATCATGAAACATCCAGCAGTATCAACAGCTATACAGCTATATTGTGTACGTGAAGAAAGGCGGTCACAGATTTCGTTGCCGTCACAGTTGGTATGAAATTAGCATGGGTAATAAATTTGTAAGTAAAACCCAAAATAGCATGATACTGTCCGACCACGGATTGCATGGAAAGGCAAACATCCAGTTTAGATGCAAAAATGGACGTATTTATTAGTTATTAGGAATATCAGTGTTTGCAGATGTATGCTAGCTTTTAATTTAAGCAGAGTCTCCTTCAAATGAGCGGAACACGAGCATCAAAAATTTTTACTTTTCTCCCTCATTCAGATAGACTCGTCTTACTTGGACGTTTGTAAATTCCACACAATCCGCGGTTGGGCAGTACATATTTCGCCCACTAGTTAAAAAGTCAAGTTAAGCAGCACATCGCACTTGATCTGTACACCTTGCAGTGCTCATGTGAACTTTCAATCCAATGAACTTAATTTTTGTTATGATGAAACTAATTCTTAGTTAACGCGCTGCTTACAGTTGCTCAAAGCGTTGATTTCAAGAAGTCGAGTTATAATTTCTCAAACAAGACATTATCCATGAATTGTTAACAAAAATGTATTGTTTTGCTACAGTTGATTCAATGTTAATATGTTAAGCAAAGAAAAGCACTCTATAAGTTTATCTGAAATGTATTTGTGCATCTAGGAAGCCAAAGAAGTACTTAAAACCAGCTGAACCGGAACTTAGAATAGAAAGCAGTGCTGAATTCGAAGATCGCAGCTTCAGAAGACCATTGATCCAATCAAGGTATGGATTTGATGGAGAGTCTGAAAGCACCAGAAGATCTTCATTTGAACCTGAGTTTTACTTGGGAGGCTTTGAATCATCAGCAACTCAGTTTGAGCCATCCTGGTTTCAAATTCCTGACCTTGAATCAGCTGGATCCGAACCCGTCCAGAAATTCTATGAATCTCTGGTAGCTAGCGTAATGAGTCCTCATGGAAGTGAAACTTTTGCAAGGGATCCATTAGCCATTTTGGAGGCCGTGGCCAGTGAAGATGTTCCCGCTTACAGACCTCGATTTGATTATGACTCCTATTCGAAAGATCCAACTGAAGTAAAGATGAGAGGTATAATTGCAATTTCTTTATTCATTTTTGTAAACAAAAAGTTAATGATTCATAATCGAATTATATTCTTCAGAAAAAGAAGTAAACATTTCACTGCTATTAAAGAAAAATCGTATCAGAATCGAAAAACTTGTTTTTCTTAATTTTAGCAGATTTTTCTCCAAGCAAGGGAATGAATGTTTTGAATTTTGGGAAAGAACCTATAATTTTAAGATTAGGGAATAAATATAAAAAAAAGTAATAAGTATTGCTAAACTCTGCTCAGAATGTTACTTACATTGGATAATCGAAACAAAATTTAAACTTTGTAGTTTGAACTGTGTTTCTTTTTACTAAAATCACACATTTTTAAAACTATGTTTTTGGTAAGCTGTTTTAGAGGGTCTCATTGGTATTAAAGTAATAAAATTGAATTTTGTTCTTAAAATAAGTTTCATAAAATAGCGCATATGAAGCAGTGAGAAGTAAAGGGATGTAAGTGAGCATTTTCAAGTTTTGAGTAAGACGCGTTTAAAGTCTTTTGGTAGTCCTAGGTAGGCTTTCATTGAAATTTTTTTTTCTAAATCATGCTGTATAGTAGCACCTACCGGTGCTTACTATCCTTTTCCTCAAAACAGAGGACAGGTTAACTTACCATTTGTACTGGTTATCTTCAAATTTTAATTTTAGCACTTACATCTTTTTGCTTCTCACTGCCTTATATGTGCAATGAAATCTAATGATGATAATTACATTCTTTTAGGTAAAACTTACTGGAAAGATGCCCCTGAGCGTAGAGAAGAGAAAATTGATGAGAACGGATGCCGAACTGTGGTGAAGAAAATCATGGATCCTGAGGATGAGAAAAAGTCTCATAACGGAAAGCCTAAAGGTGTGATGATAACCAAAGAATGTGAATATCCTAACATCGAAGGACCAGATGCAAAGATTCCCGAAATACGGCCAGTTTTCCGACCAGATACGTCTCGCGTAGATTCATCAGCAAGTTTTGAAAAATATGACACCGAACCAGAAACATACAAGAGCAGCCGCCCAGTTGAGCTCGAGTTTAGGAAACCAGAAGCTAAAGATCCTTTAGCACCTGATTACATAGACCGAATGCTAGAATCACATTTCAAGAGCTTCCCAAGTTTCAGCAATCCTTTGACATCTTTCAGAGGCTATCAAGAAAGATTCAATCTCCGCAAGCCTGAAGCTTTCAAGGACATCAAGCCTAAAGTTGGTATCCAGTCTTATGAATACAGTCACCCTGAATCTGGTTTCGATGAAGATGAACCCAGAGCTCCCGTCGAAGACACTAAACGAGATTCACCAAAGGTGATCGAGCACCATTACCATTACGATTACCCAGAAAGTGTTCCCAGAAAAGCTGATCCAGAAAACTACGCCATAAAAGAAAAAGATGTGAAGAAGGACACTAAGTCTTCAGAGGGTAAGGAACCTAAGATGATGAAGAAGAGTTTCGCCTATTACCGTAAGGATAACCCGAAGGAGGATCCTAATGACCATCAATATGCTGAAGAGTATGCTCAGGGGAACTTCCGAAGCTTCTCCTCTGATTACGACAGTGAAAGGGATGGCCCGAAGAAATCTTAAATCAAATTTTGCTATTCCTGTTCTTTCTGAGTGACTTTGGTAGCTAAACTTTTCTTTGATATGATTTTAAATTGTATCGCATTTTGACAGAAACTTGCGCACGTTTTCTGAAGTAAGAGCTGAACTTTCTAATTTGCTGCAATGTTCTTTTTGATGAAATTATTCTTGAATATTGACAGAAATCGTGTGCGTTGCTACAACAGCATCCTATACGACTTGAATTGAACTGAAGGATTTTTACCAGACCTAAACTAAATTTTAAATGTTTCGATTAAAAAAAATATTACATTTTAACTGCTTCTGAAGTTTTTATAAGTACATGTTCAAAATGCCACATGAAATGTAATAAATCACTCAACTAAATGTATCTTTATTTTTTTGTTTTTGTTTTAGTAATTAAATTTTTGTAAAAAAAATAATATATCACTTTGTAAAAAGTGGATTTTCTTCCCCTATTTTAAATAATAGAAAATGCTTTAAAAATATGGCATAAAATGATATAGTTACGTCAATATCAGTTTGCTTCTTACATGATGTGTTATGATATGTATTTCTGTCTTATGCTTATACAATGTGACCAATCATTACACACACATTATTATTTATATTGACACTTTTTCACTTTTTATATGTTGTGTATGTTATCAAATCATTTGACAAATAAATTTTTTTTCTATAAACATTTTTTACTCAAGGAAATATATTCATTCTTTGTACGGGTAAAACCGTTTTTCAACATTGATGAAAGTTTAACTACACTACAAAAAAAGTTTTCTTGACAAATGTTTTAAACAGCAAGATAATGTAAACAATTATAAAAAATATCTGCTTCTCAGACTGGTTAGAGATCAATTGGAGTTTTTTTTAAAATTTATAATACCCTCCATTTGCAATAGTTATTCAAGTAACCAAACGCATAGTCTAACATTCAAACGTTGACTCATTGAAAAGGGTATTACTCCGTTGAAAATTTATTTTGTGTGCTACGGCATACTTTAACAGGGGTGCCCACCAAGAAGTGGTCATGTCGTAGACTGCGCCATTGAAATTTTTAGGGAAGTTGGTTTGAGGGATATGTTCTCCTTTTCTTTGAGGAGGTGGCTCTTGCTTTAGGGGCGATCTTCGTCTTCGTGATATTTAGGGGGCTGCACCCTTGCTCTTGGGGGGGGGGGGCACCCCTGCCTTAACAGCATTTATGTGACTTAAAAGAACGCATTAGTCTATTCAAGATCATTCAATAAAATTCCAGCACTTATAAAATGCCGACCAATTTACAGTAGCAAGCGAAGTAAAAGTACATAAACGTGGTTATTCTATTTTTCAAAGCTTTGAAACAAAAAGCAGGAATTGGGAATAACATTATCCATACTATAAATAAGAGGACGTAACAAAGTTGTAAAATGCTTTGCTTTTATAATAGAAACTATAATTTTACCAGCAAACAGTGGGCAAGTGTTTTTTCCGGTTGTAAATCAGGAATTCCGCTGGATGGTTTTCGTTTTATAATTGTCATTGTTTCAGACACATCGTGAACCGCATTTAGTTTTCGTGCTTGAGCTGACATATTGAAATAAAACTCGTTATTTTTGTCAAACTGTAGGGAAACAAACTGTTCAGGAAGAGGAAGACATCGTATTCAGAAAACAAAATGGTAATTACAATCAGAACCGACGAACAAAACAAGCGAAGCCAGTGTATAAAATTGAAAAACGTGCTGTGAAATAAACTGGACATAAATATGGTGGCGAATAACAAGTTCGTAGAATGATATAAACAATGATTATTATTTTTAACGATTTTTGCTTGTTGTTACTACAAAAAAGGTTTCTATCTTCTATTCATCCTTCTCTCATTGTTTCATGAATCAGTTTTCGTTTTATAGTTATATTAGTATATGAGGAGCTCGAAGTTAAAGCGAAGCTAAAGTGATTTAATCATGTTCGTAAATTATAATATTGAAGTAATCAAGGTTAAATTTTGTTGCTACTTCACTTGAATCATTAAAAAGATCAAAGGGTAATTTATTTTTTATTGTAGTATGAAGTATAACTTAATGTGGAAAGTAATTTGAAATCTCAAAAACAGTAATTAAGATGGCAATAATTTTTTTGAAACAGAATTAACTGGATTTGAATTACTTTTGATCAAGTAGCTACAATTCTGCCTTGGAAATGTAAATTTTTCTCATTTTTCTCTCTCTCTCCCCCCCTTTTTTTTTTGCATTTTTGTCATTAGCTTTATTGTACAAACTTGCGTATTTGGTTTCCAGTGAAAATAAAGCGCGAAAAAAGCTTAAAATTCCAACATTTGTTAATATGGAAACCAAAAGACGTTTCTTCAAATGTGTCAAAAACATTTTTCTTCTGCAGATACTGCCTTTTGCCTTCCCAGAGCAGAGTGGTAAGCAGCAATAACAGGGACTTGTGGTGAATGATGGGTTCGAAAAGACACAATTCAAAATTATTGATCCACATAATACGATTTTTCTTTTTTGAGATCATGGACTTAACTCCCATTAGTTCTGTGCGTGTCATATGTGTAACGAAGATCATTTTCCCCATGTTCCAAATTATTTTCAATCCACGCAATGCTTAAATTTTATTAAGTACTAGTGGTACCCGCACGGCTTTGCATGTTGTAGAAAATTAAAAGGTCACTTGGTTCGCCTGTATATTTACAAATAATGGATGATGAATTTCTCGCCAATTTGCTATGCTTGCCCATGTTACGGTACCACGTTATGATAATTTGGTAATTTACTCGACCACGTTGTGATGATTTGCTCGGTGAAACGTTCTTAAAATTGGAATAAAAAAAGAACAAAATCGAATTTTCGAAAAAAATTCTTCAAGGTGTACACCCCCACTCTATAAACTAAAATCTGTGAAAAATTTCATGAAAATCGACCGAACGGTCTAGTTGCTACGCGCGTCACAGAGATCCTGACAGAGAAAGATCCAGACATCCAGACAGAGAGACTTTCAGCTTTATTATTAATGAAGATTTTGCATACGTAATGGAATGTAGGGCGAAGTGAAATAAGCGAAGTATTTTACACAGTTCCTGGTGCCACCTAGCTAGCAATATTTTAACTATACCGTTAAACATTTATTTGATTCCAGTGAAAAAATAGATATTGCTAATTAGCAAGGTTTCGAATAACACAAGTCATTTTCAGAACTTGATACTCATATTGTAATATTTTATGGTGTTTGAAAAAGAATTTTCGTTATTATAAAAGGATAAAGTTTAGTAATTAATCTCGTTTACATCAATTTAGAAAGACTTACATTAGGCATGTTTCGATTAAAAATTTTTACTCTAATTTGTCAAGTGCCTGCGTTTCAGTTTATTTCATTTATTTATTTATTCATTTACTAAATCATTTACTTGTTCATTAAATAATTAATTCATTTGCATTCATACATGCATTTTTTTCCTTGATTATTAAAAATAGTTTTTCCAAAAAACTACTTTAAATAATCAAGTAGAAACTATAGTCAAAACTATTTTATTCATCATTTTCTCTAATTTTTTGGGCAAAATGATAATTTTCCACTTTTATTTGAAAATACAAATTTACTGCCAAAAATAAAAAACAAAATTTCAACACAATTTCTGCTGCAAAATACAATGTTCTGCCTTTATAAACTGCAATTTTCAAAACAATTTTCCAATTTGTTCCTTTGGAAAATATATATTATCTGAACTATTTCACTTTGCCCTACATTTCCCTTTTTACCAGCAATATTCCTGCTGAATCAAAGCTTGGTTATAGGGAATGATAAAAAACAGCTTGCTTAAGGTGTGTCTTGTAGAGAAGGGCAATATCTTTCTTTTCCCTGATCCGTTCATCGGAGGATCGTTCACGTTTTCGACCTGTGCACTGAACTCGTTCATTTGAACGATTTCGTTCAAAAATATGCTAGGAGACTCACTCTCGTTCTTTGAAAAATGTTTCATCGGTTTCCTTTATTCTATCAAGGAAAAGCCCCCAAAACTGACTTAGAAAATATACCAATAAAAGTTTAATCAAGACATATAATATTTAGGTTTGGGCGTATAAAGTAATTATAGTTCATCTTGTAAGCTATTTCTCGATAATATAGTCGTAAGACATGTTATTCCAAAAATCGCTCGTTCGATTCCTGCATGGTACAAAATTAAATTATAAAATTTCAGTTAATAAAAAATATTAAATAACGTTGACCTGACGTCAAAAAATTTGCAAAATTGATATCAAAAAATTACTTTAAAAAAACGGCAGAATGCCATCCTGTAAAACATAAAAGAGAAAATAAAGCAGAAATTGATTTTGAACGTGTAAAAAGAAAATAATATCAAAAGATATATAGAAAAAAATTAAATTAAGAATATAAATGAGATAGAGAACTATATAAAATAAAAAAATGAGATCGTTCTAAAGAAAGACCGTTCACTGCAAATAATCAAACACTTTTTTAGCACTTTTTGCACACGTACACTTGTCCCATTTTTGGGAACACTTTTTTCAGTTAGTTTTTGAAACACTTTTAGAAACATTGTTCGGAACATGTATTTCCTTTTTAGCGCACTTTTTAGATACTTCATGGATAGTGTAAAAGAATGGTTTTTGGACACTTGCACTAAACATTTTGTGGCACACGTTTTGGTATAGTTTTTAGGATATGTTTCGGAACAATTACAGATCACTAATATCCCCCCGGAATGCGTGCTACACAAGTATAAAAGAAGCTGATAAAAAGAAAAAATACGCTCTAAATTCACTTTGTTGAGACTGCACGCTTGATGATGAGTTTAGGCTTTGTCTGAATATGATTATTAATCTGCATTATTTCGAGGAAAATTTCAAATCTAATGGCATCTCAAAATCAATGGAATAGTATACAACAAAATGACAAACGAGCAAAAAAGGTAGCAGGAAATTGTAGTACAAAATCCTATTTGCTACAGAAATGACATCTGAATTTGAAATATAAATTTCTATCATTACGTTTTCAAAGCCAATCAATAATGTAAAAAAAAAAAAAAAATAATAATAATAATAAAAAAAAAAAAAAAAAAAAAAAAAAAAAACACACACACACACACACACACACACACACACACACAAATGGTTACATAAATTAATTTAAAAAAATTCCCCAAGAGCAAAAACTTTTATATTACTGTCTATAAATCTTATTTGTTTACGTTCCTACTACTTAGCTACTCAGTGCAGTCTACTACTCGGTTTATGATCAATGATCATTTAAGTAAGCATTGTTCTTTTAAACCATTAAAATGCAATGAAATAATTATTTAATAATTAATCATTTCTGTGAAACTTCACTGCAAAGATGGAATTACCAATCAATGAGTATTTGGTTTGTCTTCCTTGTGCAAAGTACAGGAAGAAAATAATTAAATTAAAAAAAAAAACACTCATTTGAATTAGGCCTAAAATTTACATTTTACTCATTCCCAGATGTATGTTTAGTGTTTTCGACCCGTCTGCAAGTGCATATGAACGTACTGCCAATCAAAATGCCCATTTTTGATAATTACTGAATTCATTATCACGAGTTTCTCGTGACGTCAGTATTTATACGTATGTATCAGAGGTGAATTCGTCAATGTTCCAGCACCAGAAACGCCTGTGAGAAATAATTGAATAACGATTCCTAGCCAGTTTTGTAAGAAAGCGGAATATAATTTTCTTGAAAAGTAATGGCGCTTCGGTAAGTTCATGCACCAATTCACCGCTGGTTTTAATATATCTCGCATAACTGAAAAACTGTACGCCGTAATAAATATTTCTGGAATAAAATTTTGTGAAAATCTGATTGTTGATTAAAAGTTATTCAACTTAACTTGCTTTCTTTTAATGGCATATTCAACTTGATTGTGTTCAATTCGATGGAATGCTATCTACCAGTAGCGTAGTGAGAAATTTCAACTGGATGAGGCAATACAAATATTTGGCTGCACTATTGGTAGATTCAATCGTATTCGATTCGATTGAACTCTGTTTGAGATGAATGTGCCACTTCAATTTAAAGTTTCAGTTGTATTTGCATTTTTTCAATAATGCGGTTAACTTTAAATAAAAACTCGAGTTTACAGAAATTCCTGGTAAAACTAGCTTAATTATACCTGTACTTTGAAATACAGAGTGTTTTTAAAAAAGTTAAATTGTCTCAAGGAAGAAATAAATTCCCTATTGCAGCGAAAAATTAAAACAGTATTTAATTTACATTTTAAACCGCCGCACTTAGAAACTCTGAACTCCTATTTTACAGTTTATTAAACATATCTTATCATAAAACAAAGTTTTTTTTAAAAGTTAACCTATTTGACATAAATACACATTTTAAAATTGACATCACATTGCTGGAAATAGTATTGCAGAATCCTCATCGTCTGTATGCAAAAGTTTAATTAATTGAGTGTTGGTCAACTTAGACTTATTTTGTTTCGGTCGAACGTCTCATTTAATTTAGTGCGGAGGGTTCATTGTTTCAAGACTTTTCAAAATACGAAAAAAAAAAAAAAAATGAATTTTGGCATCAAATGCCTGGAAATTTAAATACAAACGTCATCAGGAAAAAGTCTTACATAACTTGAGCTTGAACATATGTATGGTCATTTCTTTTCTATAAAAGGAAATGTTGAACCGCATCTGCAGAAATCATTTAGTTTTATTAATTAACAGTAGTTAAACTCAATATTTTTTAAACTTATTTATCCGACACATACAGTGGCTCCCAAAAGTGTTCGTACACCTACGAGTTTCAATGAAATAGGCCCCTATCTATTGGTTAGAATTAATATTTTGGAACAGGTATTTAATTATAAGATCTATGATCAATTTTCAAAAAAACTACATGAAAAGTTTTTAAAAAATATTATATTGAAACTTAATTTTTTAAAAATCAAAAACCAGAAAGTGCCTGAAATTTTATCTCACAAAAGTCTTCGTACATTTAAAAAAATGTCTATATATTATTGAATAATCTAACCTTTTATTACGTTATTATTTAGTAGAATATCATACAGAATCAACAACCTCTTTTAAATGTCTGGGAGTAGATTTCATTCTTTTTTCCTTCTTTTTTTGCGTAATTTCTGAGTAGGTGTTCAACCAAACCACACTTCGAGTCTTACTGTTTCTAGCTCTATTTTAGTTTCAAAGCCGTATTTTCGTAATCTAATCCCCAGATATATCTAAATATGTTATATTTTCAAATCTGGAGATTGAAAGGGTATTTTCTAAACTGTAGGATAATTTTTGAGGCACTAGACACAAACGTTGAAAACCGTATGCTTCTTATCGTTATCTTGATAAAAAAAACAAAGTTTTTTTTTCCCAATAACCAAATTTTTGACTGAGAGTTTAAAATTGGTTTTCAAAATATTTAATTGAACAGCATAATTCATTATTTCATCAAAAAATTCCAAACTACCAAGTCCTGATGTTGATATGCACCCTTACACAAGAACACCTTCACAGTCCTGATTGACTGGTCCAACTAAGTTCTTAAGATTAAGTTCCGAATTTTTTTTTCTATTTACAATTGTACAACAATTTAACCAAAAATGTTGAATTCATTTGTATCTGTAAGTAAAACGTAATTCCAAAACGTTTTGAGCTTATTTATCATTGATTTGGCGACGAAAAGCGTAAGCTTTCTGTTTTTTGCACGGCCATGAAAATTTCAGACATCAATGTTTACTAATACTTTCTGCGTAGCTTCGCAGAATTTGGCACTCGTGATGAAATACGTTACAATATCGTAGCACAAAGTTCTTTCAGATAAGTTTATGAGTGAGGAGATTGAAAAAATGTAACAAAATTTGCAGTAAAAATAACAGCATTTTTTAAAAATAATGTACACATACAGTACATAGTAAAACCAACTAACCTTTATCTAGCCATCCTCGTTGCCGCAAAGAAAGCAATGATTTCACAAGTTCGCCCAAATGTGACCAAATATGCTTTCAAATGTGTTGCTGAACCATCTGTTGTCTGGACTCGTGTGTTGGCACACGAGGTTCAGTGTCCAGAACACATTCGAAACATTTTCCTTCTGACGGAGCATATTTCAGAACACGTCATAATGCTCATTCACATATTGGAATCACTTTTTTCAGAAACAAAGTGTTCCAAATTGTGCAGGTTTATTTGCAGTGTTCATTTTTTAGGAGATCGTACAGCACCGTTCATTTTAAGAAGTATGCCTTTTAAAAATGTTCGTTCTTGAACGACACATCCCTAGCGTCTTGTGTTGACCTCCGTTTCAATCTTGCCCGTCGCACTACTCTCGAGCTGTCGCAAATTTTCCTACCAAGATAACCGTAAGATCGGTGTTTCGACAAATCACAAATTTCTGCTTGCATATCTAAATTCTGCGTTTAATAACAGGATGCAATAAAAATAAAAGAGATAAAACCTACAGAGCATGAGAATCGCAACCACTTCAGACGAATAAGATATCACTGCGCTTTTCAAATTTAAGTTGAGAATTTTATGATTTCAATTTATAACTATGCTAACAGAATTGTTAATGACCTCTCTTTTAGATAAAACATCAAAACCAACTGAGTCAACTAATTTTATTTCCCTCCTTTGTAATAAAAGTCACAGATTAATGAACTGAATATACTAAAACGACTTATCCATTCCTACTATGGCCAGCTATGGTAAAATGTTGGACACTCCCGACTATTTGAATATGGAAGATTTATTTTCGGTCAACTCTCATTAAATAAATACGAAAGAAAAAACACAGGGTAATACAAAGAAAACTACGAATACTATACTGTACTGGTTAATTTGTAACAATTTATAAAATGTAGGTTGAAAATAATTCTCTAACCTGAAATCTGTTTATTGCAATTTTCCGTTATTGAAAAGAAAATGAAGAAAACAATCAAGCAAATCCAATAGCTAAATTTCAGGGTTTGATGAGCAATCCTTCATTTGCAAAGTAGTGACGAGAAATTCCGTAAGGTGAGGTGTCCAGCTTAAAAAGAGTCAACCGTGATACTTACAAATGTAAATAGCTGATGTCATTATTTAATTTAAATCTCACACAGACAATCATGCATACACAAAATTAATTAGATAATAAAGAACATTTTTGACACAAAAGAGTATGATTTTAATTTTCATTGTAAGATTTTATCTTCAACGGAGGGGTCCGAACACGAGGATCGTCCCTTTTCATGCCCCAGCGTTTCTTATATTGAGTTCCGCGGAACCCCAGGGGTCATGGAGTTCAATCAAGGGATCCACGTTTTCTTCCGAATTAAAAACGCTTATTCAAAAAAATCGACAAAGAGAAGATCTGAGAGAACATTTAATCAATACTTTCCAAATAAATAGCAGAGGAAACATCAAAACGAATTGTGTATTAAAAACTCAATTGCAGTCGAACTGACTTATAAAGAGCCCTGATTTAACGAAAACCCGGATTTCGCGACGGAATCAGGAAGATTTGATCTGGTACAATGTTAAGTCAATGGGAGCATAACTCACTTTTAAGGAGCAAACTCCGCTTAATACGAGCAATATTTTTGTGATTCATAACATTTCCATTGACTTTCAGAGCAGTTTATCTTTTTTTGGAAAAATTCCCTTTTCTTTCCGAAGTCAACAGAGAGTTAAAGATGAGCATACATCCTGAGAACAAGTGATGACTAAAAATTGTTTGTGGAGTAGAGTAGCATTTGAATAATAAATATTTGTTGACGTCAATATGTTATCGCTTCCAAGGTATACTTCGAGGATATTGTAGCTTAAATCCAAGCAAATGCAGATGATAAAAAAAATAATGAAAGTGACAACGATAATTACAAATTTGAAGGATTTGAAACTGAACCAACTTCAACGTCAATGACTTTTGATGTGTTTCGTTGAAATTTTTTCGAAGTCATAGGTGCTAGAGTCGATTTTCAGTTCAAAGCAAATTAACCAGAAATAATAATAATAATAAAAAAGTGTGTATGAAATTTCATGATTTTTTCAAACTCGTTTTTTTTACGAGCACTCGGTTACAACGAGCGAATATCGCAGTCGCTTCGTGTTCGTTAAAGGCGGGTTCGACTGTATTATCAATGTCAGGTCTGCGACTATGTTAGTACAAGAACATGAAATTTTCATTGGAAATTTCATCACTTTGTTCTTTAAAAAATGGGTTACTTTTTGCTCACAATAAGTATTATTTGGAATATTTTTCGTTTTTATTGCAAGTAAAGAGTCATTTAACACTGCATTCAAACTATACTAAAGAAGATTAACCAGGGGTTCCGTGAAAAAGCTGGATCTTAAAAAGGGTTCCGCTTATCAAAGAAATCAAGAAAAGCTGTCATACGTCGTAGGTCATTTGCATTTGTTTTAGATTTGAAACAAAATATCCTTTCCGGCTATTCACGCGACAACAAAGTTGGAAAAAAGGTTCGTTAAAATTAAGGATCTTATGCAATAATGATTGTTCCGTTAATACTTACCAATGTCAGGTCTTTCGCATGATGGATTAGATCTTACGTATTCATAAGTTACGTATTCCAAGTGCTTCAGACAAAAGAATGATGAAAAACAAATGGAGGTCGTGTTAATGTCCTGCCTAAAATTGGGTTTCAGGAGTGGCAGAAACTATGACATTGAGCGAAACAAGCCGGAAAGTTTCCCAATGAAAGTTTCGGGATTGTTCTCAAATTGACAATAGGTATATGAATATTTACCTTCAAATGTACCACACGCAGGGGTGCTCACGGGTGGGGGGGGGGGGGGGGGTATTATGGCACACGTTGGCGCCGTCAAAATGGGGGGGGGGGGTAATTTTAATTAATTTATTTATTTAAATTTATTTATTGATTTATTTTTAATTTAAATTATTTATATATTTTTTATTTTATTCTGTTTCTATTTTATTTCAATAATTTATTTAGTTTGTGTGTGTGTGTGTATGTATGTCATTGGTGGATAACAGAACTTTTCTAATAAAATAATAATAATAATAATAATAATAATAATAATTGAAAATAAATAGATAAATAAAAATAAAAGTAATTTTTAAAAAAATAAATAAAATGAAAAAAAAAGAGAGAGCCAAAAACTAAATTATGGCGCAAGTTACGCCATCAAAATGGGGAGGGGGAATTTTTTAATTTTTATTTGTTTATTTATTTAAATTTATTTATTGACTTATTTTTAATTTAAATTATTTATTTTATTTTATTTTATTCTGTTTATATTTATTTCATTTATTTATTTAGCTTGTGTGTGTGTGTGTGTATGTATGCATGTCATTGGTGGAGAACAGAACTTTTCTAATAAAATAATAACAATTGAAAATAAATAAATAAATAAACAAATAAAAATTGTAAAAAAAAGTAAATGAAATGGAAAAAGAAGAGACAAAAACTAAAAAATAAAAAGGGAAAGAGAATTGAGAAAAATGGGGGAGGGGGGATTTTGCGCCATCGAACTTTGGGGGGCACCCCTGTCCACACGAGTCGTTTAATACCTTTTAGGGCCATTCCACGAAAGAATGGTAATTTTGTCCTGCACATGACGCCTCATGTACAGTGGATCCCAAAAGTGTCCGTACACTTACGATTTTCAATGAAATACGACCCTATCCATTGGCTAAAATAAATATTTTGGAACAAGTGTTTAATTATAAGATCTATGATCTATTTTAAACAAAGCTACATGAAAAAATTTAACTTAATTTTTAAGAAATCTATAATCAAAAAGTGCCGGAAACTTTATCTCACAAAAGTCTTCGTAAAAAATGTCTGGACATTATTGAATAATCTAACTTTTTATTTGGTAGAATATCATTCAACATCCACAACAGGTTTTGAACGTCTGGCAATAGATTTCATTGTTTTTTCTTTCTTTTTTTGTGCAATTTCTGAGTAAGTGTTCAACCGTACTTCGAGTCTTATACTGTTTCTTGTTCGCTTTTCGTTTTAATGGTGCATTTTCGTAATCTAGTCTCTAGATTTCTCTAAGTATGTTACATTAAGTTTAAATCTGGGCGATTAAGGAGATATTTCGAAGCATTAGAACAATTTTTGAGGCACCAGTTGCAAACGTTGAAAACCGTGTGCTTTTTATCGAAATTTTAATAAAAAAAAATATTTCCGATAACCAAATTCTGGGCTAATAGTTTCAAATTGTTTTTTAAAATATTAAAGTGAGCAACACGACTCATTATTTCATCAAAAATTTTCAAACTACCAAGTCCTGATGCTGATATGCACCCTCACACAAGAGCACCTTCACCGTCCTGATTAACTGATCCTACTAAGTTCTTATAAGATTAAATTACTCATTTTTTCTTCCATTTGCAATTATACAACAATTTAACTAAATATGTTGAATTTGTTTTCATCTGTAAGTAAGACATTATTCCAAAACGTTTTGAGCTTATTTATCATTGATTTTGCGACAACAAGATTTTTTTTTGCACGAACAAGAAAATTTCTGCGGGAAGAGGTCCCATTTAATCCAGCTAATCAGAGAACTTGGCGAACAATTTTCAGTGAAAATTAAACGCAAAATTTTTCATTAAAGTCTGCAGAAACTTTTACAGCACTATTTTTCATCATTTTTTTTAACTGTAAATCTCCGATCACATTTGTTAACTTTGCTGGTTGACCTTTTCCTACTTGGTTTTCGATCCGATTCTTTTCTTTAAAGCATTTTATCAAGCCCTTTACTATCGAATATGGTATAAATAACCTAGTTTAAAGACATTTCAAACAAATTTATACTGCTACTGTGAGGGGAAAAAAATCAAATTTCGAATAGTTTTTGTTGTTTTTTTACGAATACCATCCATTTTAAAATAATAAGCTGAATATTAGGAAATAAAAAAAATAATAATAAAGCCAAATAACACCAGAGTATCAACACAATGCAAAAAAAAAAAAAAAAAAAAACCCGCCATGTGTTAATTTTAATCATGAATTTATTTCGAAAATATTTTAGTGTACTGTACGATGACTTTTGTGACGTATTATTTCTCTGTCTCTTCGTTTTTTGGATGTATTTAAAAAATAAAATCAGGCAATATTTTGAAAAAAATACTGGGCTTTATGTAGAATGGGATAGGAATCATGTGAAAAAAAAATGCACTTCATGTTCGAATTCAGTTTTGCTTAATTTTGGTTTTACTACAAAATTTCAAGATGTATGAACACTTTTGGGAGCCACTATATTTCATTAAAAATAATAATTTAAAAGGGAAATGATCGAAATCTTATTGCTTAATAAATTACAAACGAATGTATGGTTCCTTAAGCAAACGATTTCGTCATTATTTTTAAAATAATTACTTTTTAGTTAACCGTCACGTCCAGGACAAAGTGACTACTTTTCCGTGGAAAGATCGAATACATATATTTTTTAAAGTTTTAAACTATTGTTTCTTAACAAATGAGATAGGTTTATTTTACATTGGAACCTTTGCTCTCAAAAATTACAATTTATTTTAGCATTGATATATTAATAAAGCAAAAATATTAACTAATTCACAAGCAAGTTAAAAGAGGTTAACTTTGGATGTCCCCGCGCATGCAAATAAATTTTAAACAACAAAATTGTTTAATAAAAATGTAACTGTCTCAGGAATATCTTTGTATATAGTTGCACCGCCGTATCCCAGATCCTTAGCTTCTCGCTAAATCTTGATTCATAACATTTACATTTTGATTCAAAACATTCCATTACTGTATTTCAATTAGAAGTAATTTAAATTTAGATATGGTTGCAAGTTTATGGAGCACGTTTTTGAAATTGGGTTGTTTCCTTCAGTCAAAAGTATTACTCACTAAAATTGAGAGAATAAGCAAAAAAAAAAAAAAAAAAAAAAAAAAAAAAAAAAAAAAAAAAAAAAAAAAAAAAAAAAAAATTGGAGCGAGAAATTTTTTTCCTTAACAGTTATTTTTTATTTCATTTTTTGAAATGTCCGATTTTGGAAATAATGCGTGGTCTTTATGACGTTACAATCGATATACTTTGTCGCGCTACTAAATTGCTGTGCTAAATGTTTACGCTTTGCTGTCAACCGCGTTCCCAGGTTATGATAATTTGCGCTGTGCGCTAATGGCATTTCATCATTTGTGATGTCACGTGCAGTAGTGTAAAAAATGATTTTCCATCTGCGCACCGATTAAAATAATTGTTAAAAAATATTAAACTTTGTCCACTGATTTAAAAAATTGTTAAATCCTATGTTTTTAAGCATATACTCTTTCAAAAAAAAAAAAAAATACTTTTAAAATTTCGGAAGTAATCCCATTGCATTACAACATGAATTAAAATGTAAACCAATCAGCCAGCTACATTATTCGGTTCCTTAGCGAGATTGGTGATAACCATTTTTGCGAAGCGATTACGTTATCACAACTCCGCTCAACTTTTTTCCATAGACTGAGTCTCTCTATGTAATTTCTTTCTCTATGTTATCTAGAAAGTGGCCCGTCAAGGTATGATGGGTGAAAATTGCTTCTACATTTGAACGAAGCCATTGCCTGTTTGGTGATATTTTGATAGTTGAAAATGTAACCCTAACTCCAGTGGATGCACCCAAAACCCCAGTATGTAGCGTTCATTATTGCTGATCATTTTGTCGTTTCTTCATTCCGCTGAAATGACACAGTCTTACCAGTAAAATAGTTAAGTTACCGGATCGAGTTCAGACTTGTCACGATAAAGCCTTTCCCTGCATGTTAAACATTAACAAAACATATTATCAAATTATCATGCCGTGAATTTCATTGTTGAATCTCGTGCGTTACTCAATCATCGGCTATTATATATATATATATATATATATATATATATATATATATATATATATATATATATATATATATATATATATATATATATATAAATATATATATATATATATATATATATATATATATATATATATATATATATGAGGATGGGCAACTTCTTCGTCCCTACTACGTGCGGGTTGATCCACTTATCGAGGAAAACGACAGCTCGGAGCTCGGAGGAAGAGGACAAATTGGTAGCGGAAATTCAGGATAAAGCAGATATCGAGATTTCTGAAAATTCTACCTTCACATCTAATTACTACAACTTGCGACACTATCGTCAACCTTCTAAAAATTTGGACAGCATGCATGTCTCTTAAGAAGTTTGTGTTTAAGCTTCTATTTTTAATTTATTTGTGACAGTATGAAAATACGTTTAAAACAAACTTAAGTTCAGTGTGTTTCTAAAATCATCAAGTCCCATAACGTCACCAAAAAGTCTAAAATTACGCCTTAAAGCTTTCGTTTTTTTTTAAGATTTTCCAAAAGAGTTCACCAAACCCCCACTCCCTTCCCAATTGTCAGTAAAGATAGTCTACAATTGCTTTTTTCAGAGTTCAATGTCATATTCCGAAGGAAACCCCGAACTGACCCCATTCTTTTAACGGCCCCAAAGTCAGCTTAAAGTTGCGTTTTCAAATCTTCAATTTTGGAAAACTTCTGTAAGAATATCTGCCCTCGATCACCTAGCTCTAACGTCCACAAGGTTGACTTCAATTTTGAAAATATTTCGGTACACAGGATTATGTTCAGTTTCGAAAATTCTTTTGGGAAATGTCTTTGAAATCCCCTCTCGAATCGCTTCTGTTGATTAAAACTCTCTTTTTAAGAGTTAAATTTCGAAAATCTTCCAGGGGAGGTACCCCGGTCCCTCCACTTCCATCTATATGGACGTCACCAAGCCGAGACTAAAATTTCGTTTTGAGGTCTTGTAACTTTTCCGTCAAAGCACCAAATTGCGCTGCGCATGAAGAATTTCTCTGTTAAACTTGTCTTACTGTTTTTAAATTTACTCTCCTGTTTTATTTCTCTTTTCCATAAAAAATGAAATGTGATACAGAAACTTGAAGTAAGACGGGTAATTGTGGCAGTTTCCGGTCATTGCCCCGCCTCGGCAGAACCGAAAACCAAACAGTACTCAAACTAAATGCAATAATAGGCCCTACTAGAATTCTTCAGTTGGGACTAAGACCGGCTCTGCTTGAGTCAAATTTAAATGAAGTGTTATAGTGAAGAATATCATTTAAGTTGAAAAATCATATGATTAACATTCTTTCTCATTCGTTCCGTCTCCCTCGAAAAAAAAAAAAAAGGTGACTATGAGTGTTTTTCACGAAAGGTTTTATGCCCTCCTAGCTTTTTTTGAAAGTTGGTCCCGCCAGGGCCCGACTAACTAAACGTGAGGCCCAAGGCCCACAATAATTTGGAGGCCCCCTGAAGGCTATTATTTTTTAAATGTGTGTATTTTTTTGCATATTTGTAATGCTATGCATAATTCTTTCAGTAATTTGGGGCCCCTTAGGAAGAGGGACCCCAAGCCCAGGCCTAGTAGGCCTGTGCGGTAATCAGGCCCTGGGTCCCGCTGTCAGTGAAAAATCACGATTTGATGATCTCGAAAGTAAAAATAAAGCACGTTTTATTGGTAACTCGTCAAAGATAATGTTCACACTAGTAACATGTATAACATCACAACAAAATGAATTTTATTTCTACACAAACACAACAGACAAACGCTGGAAGATTAGCTCACAAAACATAGCAAAATGACAACAAAATTTCGGCTGATTCACGCATTAAAATCAAACGTGTATTATACATAACTTTTATGAATAACAAAATAGATTCTTCATCCACCCTTAAAAAGATACGGGAATACACATTTTCAAAAATAAAATTACAAAATACATTTTTGTTATTTACAAATGAAACTGTACACATGTACTCACAACGATAGTTGAAAGTAGAAGGAAATTTGAAAAAGATTTGTTCGTTTCTTGTTTGAATATATTTTTTTTTCTTAAATTTCAATCGATGCCAATTGGTCGAAAGTGTTTCACCATCTTTTCATGGGCGACCAATCACCAAATCCCTCATCGAAGATATCTTCGTCGAATCCTCGGGAATCAACCTCGGGGAATTTCCTTTTCTTTTTCGGATTGAGGGCCGGGGGCGCCAGCATGCGCAGGACGCGGGACGTAGCGCCAAGGCTCTCCGCTAAACTGATGAGGCGCGCCTTCTCTTGATCCAGTAGATCTCCGGCTACCGTACTCCCGGAGGATAGGGAATGGGGTTGCAGCTCGCCAAGAGATGGCGCCACTAAACACAAACTTGTCGTTAGGAAGGTCCAGAGGGAAAATTTGAGGGTCATCCTGCAAACAATAAACGGAAAATATTATTGAAAAGAACAGTACGATGATTCAACTACAAAAAAAAAAAAAAAAAAGAGCATCCGAGCATCTAGCACACTACATCTAGCAAGGCCGTATCCAGAGACGGAGGGGGGGGGGGGGGGGGTCCACCCCTTTTTAAAAAGTGTTTTGTACCGTAAAACAGAAGAAAGGTTTTTTTTTAATTTCTAATGTCAGAACAGGAAAATAACTTTTTTTTATTCTTAATTTTGAAACTATTAAACGAGTGAAAATTTAAAGAAATACAGAAAAAGCAATTCTAGTTGTCATTAGCTGCAAAGCATACTTGAAATTTAGACCCTTAAAAAAATTTAGGACTTCTTGCTCTCTTTCCCAATTCTATTCAGGGTCGTCCAGGGCCAAGGCAGACAGGCCCCTTGTTAGATTGGTACACTTGCCCTCCTATAGGGGCGTGCGCAGAAATTTTGGGGCCCATCACAAATGGCTTATTTGGGTTCCCTCGATATTGCTTACTCCTTTTTCACCCCTAGTTTTAAAAATATTAGGCTCCCCTCAGGTTCGAGCCTGTGCCAAAAGGTGTCCCTTCTCCCTCCTGTGCACGCCCCTACCTCCCCCCAAAATCTCTTATAAAACTTCCACTGCACCAATTTCGAGCCGGGGATTCCCTGGAAGGGCCGATCCCCTAGTTTTCGATTACACTAGCATCTAGTTGCCAAGATGTGCCAAATTTAGCTCCTTGATACATCATGAGAAAAAAAATGCAAAAATCACGATTCTCGCGTTTTGTAGCGTATTTTTCATGATAAATTTTTGTGACTGATGTGTTCCATATCTTGCCCTTTATTTAATATCAAATTCAGTATTTTGCAAGTTCTTTAGTTATTGCTTGCTTTTTTTTATCTTTCTTCTACTGCATACTAATAATATCTTAAGCATGTGAAAAAAATTTTTACACTTACTCACTCTATTTCATTTTCTGCACTACTTGTGATTGAAAAAAAAAATTGTTTGTTTTGAGAAATATTTCGTTATATACATTTATTTTTAACTTAAAACGGGTGTGTCTTACAAAGTTATAATCGTTTTGTAATACTGTGCAATCAACTTCTGTGCAAATAAAGTGCATTAAATAATTTCAACTGTTCTAGAGTCTTTGAAAATTATTTAAGATTTTGAAATTCCTTGAAAAGTTTTTCAATGTTGTCCAAGAAAATAAAGTATGAAATAGTAATATACTGGTCCAAATGGCCAGTATATTACTATTTCGTTCTTATTTTCTGAATCTCTACACCATTTCTTTCAAACCATTTTGTACATTTTTTTTTACTGTAGGGTATTTGATGAAAAGGGGGAGGGAAGGTTGGGGAAGTGATCAAAAGCAAACTACACTAAAAGCCGATGTGAGCAAATGACGATGTGCTTCTCTTTTCTCCTCTCTCGTTTTTCCTCTCTGTCGATTAATGTCAGCGATTAGTCGAACAAGCAATTTTTATTTTGATTGATCTTGATTTGCAAAAGAATGCATAACTTTTAAAAGACTTAGTTTGCCTACTTTTCTTCATATTTTTGTAACCTCAACTACCTCATATAAGGCCTCAAAAAAAATATTTTTATATCTATTTTTCAAAAAATTTCCCGGGGGAGAAAACTCCAGACCCCCCTGAAATTATGGACGTTCTACATACGACTTAAAAGGACACTCTCTTGCTATTCTTACCACTAGATGGTGAATAAAAAAATAATAAGAAAAGTAAAATGAAAATAACAACAGTTCAACAGTGGAATCATTAAAAATCGAGACAAAAAACAATTTCTATGTAAAATATTTGAGTGCGTGTAGGTGTGTCTATATGTATATATGTGTGTGTGAATGTTAGGGGCAATGTCCAAATGCGGGCCCCTCCAAAAAAAAAAAAGTTCTGGATACGGCCCTGACATCTACAATCCAGGCCCTGATATTCATTTCAATGTTTACGTCTTGAACAGGGGTGCCCACCCCCCTAAGAGCAAGGGCGCACCCCCACCACCTAAATATCTCAAAGACCCCCTAACCCCAAAAGCAAGAATTCCCCCCAAAAAAGAGAAAAATGCCCCCAAAACAACTCTCCTAAAAATTTCAATGGAGCAGTATGCGCCATGCCCCCCCCCCCCCCCTAGGTGGACCTCTCCTGTCTTGAATTCAAATGATGTTTGTTTTAGAAGGACACAAGTTTATTGTTTCTATAAATGGCTCCTCTTGCAATCATAATTGCAAAAAACCTACATTGAATTCAAGACGTCAAAATTCAAACTAATTCCAGGGGTTCTAAAGAGGATTGTATAAAGTCCAGACGTCAGAGAGGGTTGGGGGGTTAAATAAAGAGATTGGGGCTGGGGAGCGGAGACATGGACACCACCACCAAGGAAAATGGGAGGACCGTGGACCGCCAGAGGACATGGGTATCTCTGCCCTGGAAGAGTGACGTGTTCGCGATTCCTGTAGACCAGAGGAGTTTGCATCATAACCAGAAGCATAGAAAAAGAAAATGAAAGGAACATCAACTGTGGTGAAGAATGAACAATAAGCAATTCGTGATTGTTCAATAATAATAGGTCCAAAAAAAAAAAAAAAAAAAAAAAAAAAAAAAAAAAAAAACACCCGAAAGGCTTGGATTTGTTTCTGACATATTCAAATTGTATTTATTGAGATAGGACCGGAACCTACACCGCTTCTTTGAAGTTTTTCTATCCCGTTAGAACGAAAAAATATCAAAATATGGTAAATTTGCTGCCCTCCCAGAACAGTATGGCGTAGCCAGGATTCTGTTTTCTGTTTCAGAAGGGGCACAGGTTCTTATCTGAAGAGACTTATGACACTGATTATTTTCCATTAAATCGGAAAGTAAGTATACATCATTAGATGAAGCTAATTATTGATAACTGCTAATTATTAATTAATAATTAGTAATTATAAAATTCCAATACATTCCTATTTTTGACTTTCAGTATATTAAAACAGATATATCCATTCAAAATGTATCATGTATGCATGAGTAAAATGCTTTCTTAATTAGAAGACAGAAATACTGACATGTTTTTACCTACAACACTTCACTTACATTAATTCAGAAAAAGTTTTTTAAGTTTTAAAATTTAAAATGCTCCTTTCTTTCAAATATTTTTTAGTCATCAATGAATCTAAAACCTATGTTTTCACTGATGAAAATAAACAAAGATTTTTAGAATAATTTTCAATTTTTGCGCTTTGATTCTGATTTTTCGCGGATATTTTGATAATTCGAAAGTTGGCACAGTCGTCAAAATTTTGCGCGAGTAACTTTGTTTCAGTAACTCTGTAGTTTAAATGTAACCTTATGCAAATAGATAGTTCTCTGCTCTTTATTTACATATGCAAAAGGAAAAACATCCCTCGCGTTGGCAATGGTGCCGAAAAGTTAACCTCAGTAAATGAAGATCGTCAATTTCGAAATGATCGAAATCTTCCTGTTTTTTGGTGAGTAGCAGAATTTTGAAGTAGCGGTTACATGCGCAGTTATAAATTAGATACAAGAATTCATTAAGGTAAATATAGAAGAAAGTTTTATCTGAGATAAAAGGAAAAGTCAAACTTAAATTAGCAAAAAATAAAATAAAATTTTCGTCTCATGAATAAATTTTTAAATGAATGTCCTTTTACACACTTTCAGCAAGGGTGCCCCCCTAAGAGCAAGGGCTCACCCTTTAAATATCGTGCCCACCCAAGAGCAACTCCCCCTTAATGAAAAAGCATATCCTCAAAACACCCCACTAAAAATTTCATTGGCTCAGTCTGCACCATGACCCCCCCCCCCCCCCAGGTGACACCCCTGCTTTTTCAGAAACAATAAATGTCCCACTCCCACCTGCCGTGAGGCTTCAGCTAATGTCTTTTACTTTAATAGCAACTCATTTGGCCAGTTTCTCCCATTCGCACAAAATGAATTTTCTCCCAAAGGCTAGGCTCCACATCTGTTAATAAGGTTATAAATGAAATTAAATAAACACACAGTTCTAAATACGAGCACTTCTAAATGCATTTTCATAACGGATCTGTACTTTCACCACAGAGAGTAATGGCGATTAAAACCAACCGCTCCGCGTTATAAATTTTTAATTTGAGTGACTCTGGTGCCCACCACGGTTCTGTGAAATACATCCTGGAGGTTGCATTGCGATAGCGGGAGAAAGTATTATTACGGATTCCACAGTGAATAATAACTTTAAGCATTATGCCTGCAAAAAGACTTTTGGTGTCCCAGTGTGGGCAATACATAAAAGAGGGAATGACAATTACTTGAATCATCCTTGCTTGAGATCTATAATACTGTGACATAAAATAAATGGAAATATTTTGTAGAGAATATGAGCATTTTAGTATTTAGACCATAAAAAATTCATCGCTTTTATTAATTTGAAACTTAAATGCAAATTATGGTGACGAGTAGTTTTCAGTTAACACTTTGCTCAGGTTTTAACAAGTGAAATCAATTATTGGAATAACTTTTTCTGGCAGGAAATTACATTGTGTAGTTTTAAACTAGTATTACTTTTCAAAAGTTTGTTGCTGCAGCTACTGCAAAATGCTTTGGAACACCTAAATGGAAAATTGATACTTGTTATTTTATATATGCTGGGAAATACCAATCAAAAACTACTTTCAAACAATTTTTTTAAACCGCTAAGTAACTGATATAAACATTATGTTTTGACAGAATGCAAGTGTCTCGGAACCATTGGGTGTTTTCAACGGAACCATGGGTTCCACGAAACACAATTTGATAAACCCTGTAATATAGCACACCCATCTGCAAAGTGTGTGTAAAATCTCTCCCCTTACTCGCCGAAGCTCGCTAAATTGGGCGACTTTTCTTAAAATTTCCGCAACGGGGAATCGATAACGGGGACATCATGGCAAATAATGTATGGATCCAGAAAAATGTTTTATTATGCTCTTTAAAATGCAACTAATTTATTATTATTTTTCGTTTATAAACTATCGTATGGACCGCACAACTATAATGTAAATTTTTTTTCGAAAGCCTCCCACTAGGTAGTATGTCTTAGGGAAATTTGTTGGGCATAAGCGTTTCTGAAATTGGAATTTGGACTAATGGAATAGAATGTTCGCATTCTCCAATTGATAACCGTATGCACTCCAACCATACAAAAATAGAACGTCTGTCTGTAAGTAGGAACGATACCGCCTGTAAATGTAAAACGTTTGGCAAAAAAAAAAAAAACCCTTAGCTGTAATTTCCAAACATTCACATTTACTCTTTCGTAAGAAAAAAAAAGTCTTATAGAAAAAAAAAACTCTGTGGACTAAAAAAAATAAAAAAAAAAAAAAAAAAAAAAAAAAAAAAAAAAAAAAACACACACACAATAAGAAATCGATCATTTAATTATTTTTTTAAATTAGAAATTAATGTAGATAGATAGACAAAATTTTCAGAACGCAACTTAATAGATGTTGATCGTTTGAACAGTTCTTTGCATTGAATAACCACAAACTGTTTTAAGTATGAAAGAGCTATTTTGTAATTCTTAAATTTAAGCAAAAAAGTGCAATTTTATAAGTTTCTCATTTTTAGTCCACTAAACTTATTCAATTACTATTTCGTAATTTATGATCAAATATAAGTGCATTTATATAGTGAACACTGAATCACAAACAATAAGTAATATGATTTATACTCATTAACCTAATTAGGTTGTTAATAGTTCTGACAGATGTCAAAGTAGCTGTAAGGAGCTGTCCATAAATATTGTCACACTTTATTTAAACTCTTTGACCCCCCCCCTCTTTTGCCACAAAGTGTCACACTTCAACATACCTTCTTCATCTCTCCTTTGTCACATGTCACGCTATTTTTCTCAACCATATTCTTTCAAAATGCGTGATACCACACTTCTTGTTACCCCTTCTCTCCCCCCCTTGTCTCAAACTCACAATTTCACGAAGTCCTCCCCCCCCCCAAAAAAAAAACATGACATCATTTGTTTTACAGTTAAATAGTGAAAGCACTTTACAAAATGTCATTCTGAAAATATGCGAAAATGAACTAAACCAAAACGATCATGGAACTAGTCTGGAATGAAACCTTATTTAATAAATGTGTTCTTTTATTTTCCTAAGAAATCCTTTTTGACTTTCTCGGGATTAATCTGCTCCATTTAAAAAACTAACAAATGTTCTTTTCGTTAATTACAACTCTTTAAGTTTACAGTTTACACTGCAGTGAATACCAATGTGAATAACAATGATTGTTTTACCACTGAATTGACAGTGGTAAAACAATCATTGTTCCGGATAAGGACACCATTCAATTTAAATAGTCGTGTTGTGTTAGCTGAGTTAAAATCCACTTTAAAAGCGATTTTTTAATAGCTTACCTCTACATAATTCAAAACAAAAGCGAACAGAACGCGGAGCTCTGCGCCATAATTTCAAAATTTGAGAAGGGTTATTCCTCCTTGCAACTGGAGGAGCGTCATGGAGACACTCATCAGAGCCGATTTAATGAACGTCATATTATAAATTATCATTTTCATAACTGTCATAATCTTGGAGAAATCTTACGTTAGTCAGTCGTTTGATATAAAACTAAGAAAATCAGTAATCTCTTAAGCATAGTTGTTGAAATATCATAAGGAAATCGACAAAAAATGGGCAAAATCTATATTAATAATATAAGGCTGAAGAATTTGCTTGTTTGAACTCGCTAATCTCAGGAACTACTGGTTTGAAATGAAATATTCCTCTTGTGTTCAATAGTCCATTTATTGAGGAAGGCTATAGGCTATAATATTACATCACGCTATAGGACTAATAGGAGCGGAGCAGCAATAAATTGAAATTAAATCAATAATAATCATGATGCATTTTTGTTGAATTATTAGCTCAAACTTCTGTTGCGCGAATAGCTCAGTCCGCTGGCTTTCAATTATCTTTTTATTGATTTTTTGTTTTTCGATTTTCTTATTTAACGGAAAACATCAAAGTGGATAACGGTGTAATTTTCTGTTTTTTTTTTTTTTAAATATATATATCTAAATATATAAAACTCAAAGGTGACTGACTGACATAGTGATCTATCAACGCACAGCCCAAACCACTGGACGGATCGGGCTGAAATTTGGCATGCAGGTAGATGTTATGACGTAGTCATCCGCTAAGAAGGGATTTTGATAAATTCTACCCTCAAGGGGTTAGAATAGGGGATGAAAGTTTGTTTACCGAAACACCCATGCAAAAACAGAGTCGAAGGGCAAATTGAAAATCGCTTTGCTTGAATTGATTACTCAAGTTTTATTTATTAGCGAATTGAAAATGAAAAACAGATAAAATTTTAACTCCTTAAAAGTTTCAGGCATATTTTGGATTGCATTTGCTTTGTTTCGGTTTAGTAGTTTTGGTTATAGACTCTGCTTTGTATTCGGCATTTGTTTTGTTTTCGTTTGGTTTAAGTATAGGTTTTGACCATTCAACATTATTAAAATGGCTAAAGTTTGGTTTAAGTATAAGTTTTGACGGTTTGACTTTTTTAAAATGGCTAAAGAAAATCTGAACGTTAATGGAGAAGTTGAAGAATGTACTGTCATCCCTATTGCTGGTGACGGTGCATGTTTGTTTCGTGCTCTCTCTTATTTAATGTACGGAACACAAGATAGAGCGATGGAGGTGCGTTCAGAAATTTTCAGATAATAACTGGCTGCTCCAGTTAATGACTGGAGCAAGTTTTCAATTATGACCCACGACAGGAATGGTGATAACTGCTTAACACCTGACGAATATTTTGCTGATATGATGAAAAATGCTACTTATGGCGGACTTTGTGATTGAACAGCAGCAGGATTAATATTCCCATTTAAGTTTGAATGCTTAGTTACTACGATTTAAGAATTACTGTCTAAAGTTTATCCAAACATTATTCATATTCACTGGTTATGTGAGCGTGCCATACTTACTCCAAAGAACGATCAAGCAGCAATTATCAACGATATCCTGCTCATGTCGTTTGAGGGCGAAGAAAAGGTCTATACTTCGATTGATACTGTGGTTAATACAGATGACGCTACTAATTACCCTGTAGATTTTTTAAATTCATTGAAACCTCTAGGTTTGCCTTATCATAAGTTTATTCTGCGTGTGGGCACTCCAATAATGCTGTTGCGAAATTTAAAAACACCAAAACTTTGTAACGGTAAGATACTGCAAGTGAAAGCGTTACATCACAATATAGTGGAAGCCACTATATTAACTGGGTGTGCAAAAGGGGAAACTGTATTTATACCACGAATCCCATTAATACCGAATGATATCCCATTCAAATTTAAACGATTACAGTTTCCCCTAAAAGTCTGCTTTGCCATGACAACAAACAAGTTTCAATGGCAAACTCTCAAATTTGCGGGTATTGACTTGAGAGAACATTGCTTCGCTCATGGACAGTTTTATCTTGCTTGCTCACGAGTAAGTTTACCCAGTAGCTTGATATTTTGGTAGAATTACGGTAACCGGGTCGCGTTGGCGTATTTTTTCAAAAGCTGCCAAATTTGGCACCTACGACTCAATGTAAACAAAGTACTACAATGTAAACAAAAGAAATCATCAAATGAGAATTGACCCTAAGACAAGGGGCGGAGCTTCGGATTGCTCAAACTATTACCTAGGTAACTACAACTGTTTATTAACAATTTTTTTTTGAGCAATCACGATTGCTTATTGCTTTCATTTGACTGTCTTTGGCGTTGTGGTTCCTTTTTCAGTTTGGACCAGGCCTGCAGCACCACCGTCCACCGGCGGCGGCGCGGTTGGTCCTGAGCACTGTCCCCCGAAATCCACTTTTGCTGGGCGGTGGCGTCCATGTCCCACACACACGAACGCCTACACACACACACACACACACACACACACACACACACACACACACGAACGCCTACACACACACACACACACGAACGCCTACACAGACACACACACGAACGCCTACACACACACACGAACACCTACACGCACACGCACGTACACAACACTCACTCACACACATGCATACATACACTTACGCACCCACGCACCCACACACATGCGCCTACACAAACACACACGCTCGTGATTGCGAAAAACATAATTTGAATTCAAGATGCCAAAAAATTCAAATTAATTTTTTTTTTTTTTGTGATTGCGTAAAGAAAAAAAAAAGCATTAAAAATTCTTTTTTTCCTTTTTAAAATATTGCAAAATATGGAAAGAAAACAAATGATTAAGCCTTTTTTTTTATACATAGAACTACTTATATTATTTTTCTTACTTTGAAAGAAAGTTTGCAGAAAAGACAAATGAGAGGTAACTTTTTTCAAGATGTTAACTTAAACGTGGGAAGATACAAGTGCAGTATCTACAAAGATGAATATTTGAGACATAAAAAGAAACGTGTTTTGGATTCGATACTAACAATAGCGAAATGATGGAATTTGACCTTTTTGTTTTTTTCAATAGAAAGTAAGTAAGCAGCTTGTACAAGAAAGCTAAAGTACAACCCATGACGAAAATGCGAAAAAAAATTTTAAATAAAAATTTGCCGATACTGCTCTTTACGTTCCCATTGCAGTAATATTGAACTCCTTTTTTTTCTATAGGAAAAGAAATAAAATATGATGCATGTGAACGAAAAGTTTCATGACGTATATGGTGTTACACTTTCTATCAACATGTTTTAATTTCCTAAGGAGCATTAAAATGAGACATAAATTTTTACCGAAATTTAACAACCGTAAAAATTGGATAGAACACGACATTAGTCCGAAATAATCTCAGAAAAAGCCATTAAAAATACTTATTGTTTAATTAAGACTTAAAACGATCTACTAAAGAAGTTTAATCATATCAAAATATCAATTCAGAGAACGTTATCCTAACTAAAATTATAATTCTAACTTACGGAATAAGTGATTACGATAATTAATAAATTTTAAATTTAAGATATAACAATAAAACATGAAGGAAATAACTTACTGCGAACACATTCCAAAAACGTATCCAAAAGGTATGAATAACTACTTTTTAAATCTATAACTTAAAAAAGTTAAAAGTGACAAACATTTCGCGATGTAAAATTTTGTAAAATGTTTCGAAGATCTAAAAATTGAAAAAATACAATATGTTGCCCATTTTCAGAAAAAAACCACCTTTGAGAAAATTTAAAATATTATTCCATGGAATTTTAAAAAAAAAAGAAAGAAAGATGTATTGGACAAATAAATTACAATTTTGTAAAGGTGAATTCTGAAATGGCTGATTGGCCAAACGAACAGCAAATCAGCTTTGGTGTAGGATTACCAAAATTGCTCCGTCGCCAAGGTAAGGTAGCGGGTTGCCAGAATGAAATATTTATCGCCGCGACCCGGTTACCGTAATTCTACCGATATTTTTAGCGCCTATTGACAGATTAGTTAAGAATATTATGTACAAAGAAGTTTTGTAGGCCCTAATTTTTTACACTCGCTAAACAAAAGTAAAGCCGCAAAAACTATACGTAATTATCTAACGCGAGCGAAGGCCGCGGGCAAAAGCTAGTGTCATATATATATATCATAGCGTGATGTACTTAAAATAGTTTTTTAATACATTGTTGTCCTATTAACGTGGGTGAAACCGCTGGCCCCAGCTAAAAATAAATATAGGGAAGTATAAATTGTTTCCCAATATTATTGCTCATCCAGGCACCGCCGGGTATATTTGCTAGCGTAATACAATCATTACAGTTACACGGGTGTGACAGTTTTACGAATAAAGCCTTTTTTCATGCGTTTTTCTTCTTTCTTTTACTTTTACGGGGGAGGGGAATAAAAAAAAAAAAAAAAAAAAAAAACTCAATATTTAAAAAATTCGTAAATCTCCTTTAATCCCGTTCATTAACCTTTAGTTTCTTTTTTTTTTCACATTTCTCAGTATTCATAGTGTTAGCAGTTAATTAATATTAACTGTCATCAAAAGAAAGTAAAATTACGTATTCCTTATCTTTTTCTTATCATGTTTGCAACTAGAAATGAGCATAACCAATAATTACCTCAGTAATCAATAACTGTCCTATCTATGAGGGCCAACAATTGATATAACTCTCTGTAATTAGTTTTGATATCTACAAAAAAAAAAAAAAAAAAAAAAAAAAGTCTCATTTTACAAACGAAACAGCTGATCACATTTAAGCATATGTTGTCATACTAACGCAAAGTCTTCTAGAATTTCTGGAAATATTTCATATTTCATCAAAATTACATTTTCTAAAACAAAAATTAGGCGATCATTATTTACACCAGATATACAGGGTGTTCCGTTTTAACCTGCAAAGACCTCTATTTTCGCAACCGTTAGTCCTAGATGCATTTGCAAAAATGTCCAAACTGAGATGCAGAGTTAAGATATTGAGAGTTTGAGGAAAAAATAGAAATGAGTCAAAAAATACAAAATTTAACTTTTTGCACGGGCCCTAGGTCCCCTAACTTATGTTTAGGGAAATAATCTCCATTGAAAAACACTTCCAACGCAGAAAGTTTGAAATTAGTACGACCAATATTCACAGAGATATGAAACGCAGCGTTTTGTGACTTACGCCATTTCATTCTCGCCGTCAATAACACCTTTTGGGGGAAAATATAGCGGTTAATAAGGGTTTAAAATTATATGTGTGCATAGGGGGGGGGGGGGGGGGGGGGGTTCAAATTTTTCGAGGTTTTGTATTGTGTTTTTGAGTATCATGGTATGACATTTGAATTTATTTTTGAATAGCAATGTAAGTTACAAAGTTTTTTTACTTCGACAACATGTTATTCTTCTGAAAGGGAGATAGTTACAGTCTCAACTTTTGTATGGTCCCATTTTTATTTTTGCTTTAAACTTTCCATACCTAAACTCTGCAACTGCTTTTGAACATTTTTGCATTTGGAAGTGTGCATCTAGGACTAACGGTTGTGAAAATGGAGGTTTTTACAGGTTAAAGCGGAACTCCCTGTGTAACAATCAGGAACCAAACCGGGTCACCCTGTGGTGTTGACAATACTAGACGTTGCTTAGCTGCGTCATTTAGGAGCGAAAATAATAGGATGATATTGGTTATAAATAATGCATTACATTAGAAAATGTTTGCCAAATTAAAGATATAATGTCCAGAACTAATAACTGACACATTATATGTTGACCTTTTTAATTTCTTCCCATTGTCCAATATTATGAAGAAGGTAATTTATTGCGCAAAATGTCCAAGACTGTCGTTGTTGCTCGCTTGTTTGTTTGCTCGATTTCTCCGGCTATCACGTCAGCTCTACCTGTTCAGTTGGAAGATATTAAAACAAATTTCCAATCGTTAAATTGTTTGTTTTGATCAACTGTTTGCACATTATCGCAAGATATGTTTTTAAAACTTTCAGTTTGAAATAAATTTTGCTTTACGGAGTGTTCCGTAAATGATGTCAAACTTTCTTTTAACATTTTTGACACCCTCCCCCTCTCGTCACAAGGTGTCACACTTCAGTTTT